>NC_056450.1:31983059-32027043 GCF_018296145.1 Oncorhynchus tshawytscha | reverse complement strand
TGCTTCGTTCAGTTGCATTATTGCTTCGGATATCAAGGAAAGAGGAACTGGACCTATCCGTCCCTTGTCTCTTATTTTCTTTTCTGTCCCTCTCTTATGTTCTCTCGCTCTGTCTCTAGTATAGTACATCTTAATGCAGCAGAGGATAAGGCTGTCGCTGGGTTAATATGGTTACCACGATAACAATCTGTTCCTCCATCGCTAGTGATTGATTGCTGGTAGAGTGTGCGTGTGTGTGAGAGTGGACGACAGGAGACTGTTGAAGTGTGGGCTGTGTGTGTGTGTGTGTGTCTCTGTGTGTCTTCTCCCAATGTGGCGGGGGGCCAGTGTGGTGAGGCCAATGTGGCAGGGGCCAGTGTGGTGGGGGCCAATGTGGAGGGGCCATTGTGGAGGGGCCAGTGTGGCGGGGGCCAGTGTGGCAGGGGGCCAGTGTATCCGTCAGTAGAGAACAATGGCTTTTAAATGAATCTGAGGCTCGTAAATCACACAAGAGGCCCACACTGAACACTGATTGCCCCAACGACAGCGCCGGCGAACGACAGGAAAGAAAGAGGGAGAGAGTGAATGAACAAGCACTGCAGTGGGACACACCTTGTTAACGCCAGGACAAAACGCCTCTATTAGGGACCAATGGCCCACTTATGCAAATGTCTGCACGCACACAGTCCCTAAAGTTCTGTCCTTGGGATACTGCACACACGCACGCGCACACACACACTCACGCACACACACACACACACACACAATCTTGCACGCAACATGCAGTCAAGACAAATGTAAATATATGAAATATGTCATCTGTATTCAGGATTAAGTGTATGGCTGTGTTTTAATCTATGGCATAGCTAGTATAGTCCTACCAAACAGATCGAATCAAATCACATTTTAATTGTCACATGATTTGTAAACAACAGGTGTAGACTGACAGGGAAATACTTAGTTATCGTCCTTTTCCAACAATGTAGAGTTAAAGATAAAGTTATAACATTTACTAAAAATATAAATAGTAACACAAGTAATAAATACACAATAAATAATGAATAACAATATGAGTAAAGGGGTACGAGGTATGACTAGGGGTCTGAGGCATGACTAGGGTGCAGGTATGACTAGGGGCTGAGTATGACTAGGGGTATGAGGTATGACTAGGGTACGAGGTATGACTAGGGGTACGAGGTATGACTAGGGTACGAGGTATGACTAGGGGTATGAGGTATGACTAGGGGTACGAGGTATGACTAGGGTACGAGGTATAACTAGGGGTACGAGGTAATTGAGGTAGTTACGTAAAGTGGAGGCTCCTCTGTGGAGGAAGGAGGACCCTCCACCTCAGTGAATGTCATAACATGTTTAATTGTAAAAAAATTCAAAGTTATCCTTTTTAGATACAACTATACTAAATATAATCACGTCACCAAATAATTGATTAAAACACTATTTTGCAATGAAGGTCTACAGCAGTACTCTGTAGGGTAGCACCATAGTGTAGCCAGACAGAAAATCTAGGAGGCTCATGGTGGTCACCCTCTTCCATAGACTTACACAGTAATTATGACAACTTCCGGAGGACATCCTCCAACCTTTCAGAGCTCTTGCAGTGTGAAATGACATGTTGTCCACCCAATCAAAGGATCAGAAAATGTATCTGGTACTGAAAGCATAAACTACAGCTAGTTAGCACTGCAGAGCATAAAATGTGTTGAGTAGTTGACTCAAAGAAAGAAAGACAGTAGTGGAACAGTTTTTTAATTTCTTCCATAATAAAGGAGAAGCAATAGAGAAATGGAGAGATTTTGTCATTTTTTTCTTTTCACTTTCAGTTTCACTTGCAGCTAGCAAATGCTGCTAGCTAGTTTAGCCTACTGAAGCACCATGCTTAAACTGAGGGATGCTATGTTACCTAGCTGGCTATGACTATCAACACTGCACTGGAACTCTTCCAAGTCAAGGAAAGCTTTTGGTTTACGAATTTATTGCAGGGGCCCGGCGGGTGTAACTGCTTACTGGCTGTACACTGTAACGTTACTGCATGATTGTAGTGGTTTTAAAAAGTGTTAGATATATTTGCTATGCTGCCTAGGACGTTACTTTAGCTAATATGGTGACAATGATGTAGGCTGTGTGTAGCGGTTTGGCTTGGAAGGTTTTCACCTGGTCACATACAGCTGATGTGTTGTGCTCTGAAGTCCACAAACAAAGGGAAGAGGTGAGAGGAGGAGCGCATAGATGCGAGAAGGAATACAACGTGGCTGCTGGGAAAGTGAACCTTGTCTACGGGTGATTAGAGGTGTATTTATTCTGCAGATTCTGTTGAAAGTGTTTCCTAAACCAATCGAAACTCTTGTTTGCAACTGTTGAACTAATTCGGTATTGAATGTCACTTTCTGTCCATGTGTCACTGTCTGTCACCTCAAATTTGTCTCTCGCCCTGTGTGCACCTACGTTGTAAACTGTCATTCATAGGCTAAGGTTGTAGCAACCTCATGATGGGTACAGGAAAATTCTTGTAGTAGCCTAAGCCTATGGCTGTTACATTGATCTGGGTGAATGGAATATGAATGACAGTCATCAATATGCTGTAATAGAAATGAGGCCATGCTCATGAAATAAAAAAGTGTCCACCCTCATCTTAAACGGCACTGACCTCCACTGCAGTACAAATAGGTTGGGTAAAGTGACCAGGCAACAGGATAGATAATAGACAGTAGCAACAGCGTATGGGGTGAGTGTAAAAGTGTGTGTGTGTGTGTGTGTGTGTGTGTGTGTGTGTGTGTGTGTGTGTGTGTGTGTGTGTGCGTGTGTGCGTGTGTGCGTGTGTGTTTGCGTGCGTGTGCGTGTGGTGTCAGTGTGCATGTGTGCACATGTTATGTGTGTGTGGGCATGCGGGTAGCCATTTTACAAGCTATTTAGCAGTCTTATGGCTTTGGGGTAGAAGCTGTACATGGTCCTGTTGGTTCCAAATGTGGCCGACCAGTACTGCTTGCCATGCAGAGAGAACAGTAAATGACTGGGGTGGCTGGAGTCTTTGACAACACCTGATATAGAGGGCCTGGATGGCAGGGTTGTCGGCCACAGTGATGTACTGAGCCGTACTCACCACCCTTTGCAGCGCCTTGCAGTCAGGTTACTATCAGTTGGCGTACCAGAGGTGATACAGCCAGTCAAGATGCTCTCGATGGTGCAGCTGTTGAACTGTTTGAGGATCTGATGGCCCAAGCCAAAACTTTTCAGCCTCCTGAGGGAAGAGGCATTGTTGTGCCCTCTTCACCACTGTGTGGGTGTGTGTGGACCATGTTAATTACTTAGTGATGTGGACACAGAGTAAATTGAAGCCCTCGGCACGCTCCACTACAGCCTCATCGATCTAAGTAATCTAACTAATCATGGGTTGTGATAAGTTAGTCAGTTGAATCAGGTATATTAGTGCTAGGCTGGAAAAACATGTACCCACATTCTGAGTGTTTAGGACCATGTAGGCTATATTTACTGTGTAGGTGTAGGTCTGGCAAGACCATGTCAATTGTTACCCTTCAACATCATAAATCTAGCCTATGTTGCCTAACAGTGTGTGAGATGATGTGAAGATTGGTTATAATCACACGTCTGCATAGACAAACATGTTATTACAGAGATGTAGAGAGGGCATTTAGAACAGTTTATGGGCATAGAGGTGAGAAAAGGATAGGTGGAGAGAGAAGGATAGGTGGAGAGAGAGAGAGAGAGGAGGGAGAAAAGGAGAACTCAACTCGACCTGTTGACACAAGTAGCTTGTTTTTCATTAGACAACTAATTCCCCAGGATGCAAGTATAGATGCCTCATCTCCTCTCTCTCCTCTTGTCTTGTCTCCACCACCCACTCCTCTCCTCTCCATCTCTCATCTTGTCTTGTTTCCACCACCCCACTCTCTTTCTCCATAAATCTAAACTACCCAATAATAAATCTACTCTCATAATAATATGTCTTTGATGTCATCGCCATCATCTGTATATATAAATAATAATATCTTGATGTCAGCACGCTAAATATCATATCATAAATCATCTTGATGTCGCCACTTTGCATCATCATAATAATCAAATGTCTGCGTCTGCGCCTCATCATAATATCATATCTAAATAAATAGTAGATGTCATAGCGCTTTTTGCACATCATGTAAAATAAAAGTAAGTAATAAATGTTATTAGCCGCATAGTAATAATAAATAAATAATGTATATACGTATTAATAAAATAATAAATAATAAATAATAATAAATAATAAATAATAATAATAAATAATAAATAATAAATAATGTAAAGTAATAAATATAAATAATAAATAATAAATAGTAAATAATAAATAATAATGTAAATGTAAATGTATAGTAGTAAATAAATAAATAATAATGTAAATGAAATAATATAAATAAATATGTAATATAAATAATAATAATAAATGCTTAATAATAGTTGTCTTGTCTCCACCACCCCACCCCACCCCACTCCTCTCCTCTCCACTCCTCTCCTCTTGTCTCCACCACCCCACTCCCTCCTCCTCTCCTCTTGTCTCCCCCACCCCACTCCTCTCCTCTCCACTCCTTTCCTCTTGTCTTCACCACCCCACTCCTCTCCTCTCCACTCCTCTCCTCTTGTCTCCCCACCCCACTCCTCTCCTCTCCACTCCTTTCCTCTTGTCTTCTGTCCCCCTCCTCTCCTCCCCACTCCTTTCCTCTTGTCTCCACCACCCCACTCCTCTCCTCATCATCCTCTCCTCTTGTCTTGTTTCATCACCACCCCCACTCCTCTTCTCTCCACTCCTCTCCACTACTACTCTCCTCTCCACGGTCCTCTCCCTCTTGTCTCCACCACCCCATCAGTGGGATCCTTCTGGTCTGTTTTCAGCATTGCTGTCTCACTTTGGGAGTTACTCTCCTCTCCACTCCTCTCCTCTTGTCTCCACCACCCCACTCCTCTACTCTCCTCTTGTCTACACCACCCACTCCTCTCCTCCTAAATCTCTCCTCCTCTTGTCTTGTCTCCACCACCCCACCCCAATCCTCTCCCTCCACTCCTCTCCTCTTGTCTCCTACGTAACTCCTAATCCTCTCCTCCCCTCCTCTTGTCTAAACCACCCCTCTCCTCTCCTCTCCTCTCCTCTCCTAAATAATCTCCTCTCCTCTCCTCTCCTAATCTCTCCTCTCCCTCTCCTCTCCTCTCCTCTATATGTCCTCTCCTCTCCTCTTCTCTCCTCTCCCCTCTCCTCTCCTCCTCTCCTCTCCTCTCCTCTCCTCTCCTCTCCTCTAAATCCCTCCTCTCTTAATCCTCTTGTCTTGTCTCCACCACCCCACCCCACCCCCACTCCTCTCCTCTCCACTCCTCTCCTCTTGATCTCCACCACCCAAATAATCAAATATAAAAGTGATAATGTGTGTAAGCATAATAAATGTAAATAATGGAAACAAATATTATGATGTTCAGCAGTAAACAAATAGTAAATAATAAAAGTAAATAATGTCATAGTAATGCGCGTCACACATAATAAATCTAAATCGTCGTGTTCGTGATATCGCAAGTCATATCATCATCATCGTGCTCCGCCGCATCATCATGTCCTATCGCATCATCTCTCATCGTCCGCCGCCACATTTCATCATCATCATCGTCATCGATCCGTCGTCGCGCTTGCGTGTAATATATAAATATGTCATCATGCGCTGTCCGCACTATGATCATCTGGTATGTGAGTATAATTACTCATAAATAAATATGATAATAAATCAAATATTGATGTAGATGTCGCGACTTTACTTTAGCACATAAAATAAATGAGTAATGTCGTGGTGTCACTTTGCGCATGTAAATTAAAGTATAAAATAATATAATGTGTTAATGCACATGTAACCTCTCCTCTCCTCTCTCCTCTCCTCTCCTCTCCTCTCCTCTCCTCTCCTCTCCTCTCCTCTCCTAATCCTCTCCTCTCCTCTCCTCTCCTCTCCTCTCCTCCTCTCTCTCCTAAATCCTCTCCTCTCCCTCTCCTCTCCTCTCTACTCCTCTTGTCTTGTCTCCACCACCCCACCCCCACCCATCATTTCCTCTCCCTCCTCTCCCTCTCCTCTCTCCTCTTGTCTTCATCATCACCACCCCACACACCTCCTCTCCTCTCCACTCCTCATCTTGTCTCCACCACCCCATCCTCTCCCTCTCCACTCCTCTTTCCTCTTGTCTCCCCCATCCTCTCCATCATCATCCTTTCCTCTTGTCTTCACCCACCCATCCTCATCATCCTCTCCTCTTGTCTCCCCCACCCCATCTCCTCTCCTCATCCACTCCTTTCCTCTTGTCTTCACCATCCATCCTCTCATCCCCATCCTTTCCTCTTGTCTCCACCACCCCTCCCTCTCCTCTCCTCTCCTCTTCCTGTCTCCCCACCCCTCTCCTCTCTTCCCCCTCCTCCTCTGGTCTCCACCACCCTCACGCATCTCCTCTCCCCCTCTCCTCTTGTCTCCACCACCCAGCTCACTTCTCCTCTTGTCTACACCACCCCAGTCTCCCTCTCCTCTCTTCTCTCCTCCTCTTGTCTTGTCCCACCACCCCCACCCTCTCCCTCTCCAATCCCCCTCTCCTCTTGTCTCCAATGCTCCCCTTCTCCTGTGACTCTGACTCCCCTCCTCTTGTCTCCACACGCCTCTCCTCTCCTCCTCTCCTCTCCTCTCCTCTCTCTTATCATCCCTCTTTCTCCTCCTCTCCTCTCCTCTCCTCTCCTCTCCTCTCCTCTCTAAAGACGGAAATCCTAAATATCCTCCTCTTGTCTTGTCTCCTACACCCACCCCACCCCATCCTCTCCTCTCCAGTCCTCTCCTCTTGTCTCACCAATAAAAATACATATATACTTTGCCGATCATCATCATCGTACACTACCATCATCATCATCATCGAGTCACCCATCATATCATCTTTGCATCGATCATCTCATCATCATCATCATCGATCGTGTCACGCATCAATGATCATATCATATCATCTTCGTGTTGCCGTCCAAATAAATAATAAAGTAAATAATGAAATGCATGTCGTGATGCATCATTAGTAAATAATAAATAATAAATAAAATGAAATAATAATGTTGTATCGCACAGTAATATAAATAATAAAGTAAATAGTCAAATAATATGTGCATATTAAATACGATAATAAATAATAAAAGTAAATATAAATAATAAGTAATGTAAATAATGTGCACAATAAATATTAAATAGTAAATAAATGATGTCATTTATGAAATAAATAGTAAATGACAATAGTAAATATAAATAATAAATAATAAATGTAATAATATATAAATAATAAATAGTAAATAATAAATAATAAGTAATAAATAATCCTCTCCTCTAATCTAATGAAATCTCCTCTCCTCCTCTCCTTTTGTCTAAAATGTAAATAAATCTCCTCTCTAAAAACTCCTCTGTAAAAAATCCTCCTCTACCATCCCTCCTCTGAAATAATAAAGAATCCTCTATCTCCTCCTCCTCTTGTCTCCACCACCCCTCCTCTCCTCTCCACTCCTTTCCCAGGTCTCCACCACCTCCTCTCCTCTCCTCCTCCTCTCCTCCTTTCCTCTTGTCTCCACCACCCCACTCCTCTCCTCTCCACTCCTTTCCTCAAGTCTCCACCACCCCACTCCTCTCCTCTCCCTCCTTTCCTCTTGTCTCCACCACCCCACTCCTCTCCTCCACTCCTTTCCTCTTGTCTCCACCACCCCACACTTCTCCTCTCCATCTCCATGTGGTCTCCACTCCTCTAAAATGGGCTCTTGTCTCCCACCCACACCGGTATGTGTAAATCTCCAATAAATCCTCTGATGTCTCCACCACGTACATAATAAATCCATCCATCCTTTCTATTGATGTCTCCCTCTAAAATAATCCTCTTGTCTCACCACCAAACTAATGTCATCTCATCTTGTGATCCACCCCTCCTCTCCTCTCCGTCATCATCATCTTGATGTCACCACTCCCACTCCTCATCCTCATCCTCATCTCCTCTTGTCTCCACCACCCATCATCCTCTCATCTCCCACTCCCTTTCCTCTTGTCTTCACCATCCCTCCTCTCCTCTCCCTGCTTTCCTCTTGTCTCCACCACCCCCACTCCTCTCCTCTCCTCCTCCTCTTGTCTCCACCACCCCCACTCCTCTCCTCTCCCTCCTCTCCTCTTGTCTCCACCACCACTCCTCTCCAGTCCTCTCCTCTTGTCTCCACCACCCCTCTCCTCTCCTCTCCACTCCTCTCCTCTTGTCTCCACCACCCCAATCCTCTCCTCTCCACTCTATCCTCTCTTGTCTCCACCACCCCACTCTCTCCTCTAATCCTCTCCTCTAAATGTCTCCACCACCCCCACGTAAATCTCCTCTGTACTCTCCTCTTGTCTCCACCACCCCCACTCCTCTCCTCTCCCTCCTCATCCTCTTGTCTCCACCACACCCCACTCCTCTCCTCTCCACTCCTCTACTCTTGTCTCCACCACCCCACTCCTCTCCTCCACTCCTCTCCTCTTGTCTCCACCACCCCACTCCTCTCCCTCCCCTCTCCCCTCTCCTCTCCTCTCCCTCCCTCCTCTCCTCTTGTCTCCAACACCCACACTACTCCTCTCCACTCCACTCCTTTCCCATTATCTCACCACCCACTCCTCTCCTCTCCCACTCCTCCTCTTGTCTCCAACACCCTCCTCCTCTCCTCTTGTCTCCACCACCCCACTCCTCTCCTCTCACTCCCTCTCCTCTCCCTCTCCTCTCCTCTCCTCTCCTCTCCTCTCCTCCTCTCCTCTCCTCCTCCTCTCCTCTCCTCTCCTCTCCTCTCCTCTCCTCTCCTCTCCACTCCACTCCTCTCCTCTTGTCTCCACATAACACTAAAAGTAAAAATAAATATGTAAATCCTTTCCCATTATCTCCAAAAATAAATCCAATGTAATCTTGTCTCCATAAATAAATCCTCTCAAGTAATCTTGTCTCCACCACCCCCCTCCTCTCCCTCTCCCTCCTCTCCTCTCCTCTCCACCATCCCTCCTCTCCCTCTCCCTCTCCTCTCCCTCCTCTCCTCTTGTCTCCACCACCCCCTCCTCTCCTCTCCACTCCTTTCCCAGGTCTCCCACCACCCTCTCCTCTCCTCTTCACTCCTTTCCTCTTGTCTCCACCACCCCACTCCTCTCCTCTCCACTCCTTTCCTCAAGTCTCCACCACCCCAATCCTCTCCTTAAAATAAAAAGTAAATCTTGTCTAAAACCCCATCCTCTCCTCTAAATGTCATCTCTCTTGTCTCCAATAATATCCTAAATAAATCTCCATCCTCTCCTCTTGTCTTTTTAAAATCCTGTAAAAATAATGTAAATAATAAATATAAAAATAAATAATAAATGTTTACGATGTCAATCGTACTTTGCAGCAATAAATAAAAATAAAATGAGCAGGTTTGTGGTCGATGCTTACGTAATAAATAATAAAGTAAATATGTACGTAATGATTATAAACGTAGCGTAAATAAATATGATTAATGCATGTACATAATAATGTGTAAAGTAAGTATAATAAAAGTAAATAAATAATATGTAAATACGTGTCTTTTTGCGTAATAATAAATAATAAAGTAAATGTAATATCGTTAGTGTCAAAGCACATAAATAATCAAATAAATAAATAATGTATATAAATATGAAATAAATATATAAATAAATAGTAGTAAATGTAAATAATAAATGTAAATAATGCATCGTAAATAATAAATAAAGTAAAGTAATAATGTAAATATAATGTAATAAATGTTGTTGGTCGATGTCGCACCTTTGCGCATAAATATAAAAGATAATATATCACGTGTTACTATAGCGTCAGTAATATCATGTAAATGAAATGATATATGGTCACTATGCGTCTGATAAATGTAAATATAAATATGGCAAATAGTGATATCACTGGCATCAGATAGCGTCATGTAGTAATAAAGTAATCAACATGAAATATGTCGTCGCTGCATAGATAAATAATATAATAAATGGATAAATGTTATGATGTCGCCTATCATGTAAATATAAATAAAGTAATATGTGTGTCGCGCGCTGCATATAAATAAATAATATGTCATCTCATGTACGCTGTCACATCTTTATATCATCATATATTTGTGATCATGCATATCGCCCTGCGTTTGTCATGTCTCATCATCATCTTGCGTCTCACACCGCCGCATCTATCTCATCCATCACTCATCTTTGATGTCACTGCACGTCGTCTCAGTCATAAATCTCATATCTTTGTTTATGTATCGCTTTGATATCATACATATCGCCATCATCGCGTCATGCAAGCTGGCTCATCATCATGCATGTAAATATGTACTCATGTCGTGTCATGCTCTATATCGTATATGTCTACGTCTAAATATTGGTTAATGCATGGATAAATATAAATAATAATATTAAATAGTAAATAATGAAATGTAAATAATAAATATAAGTGTAAAAATAGTAATATGCATATGCGTCAAATAAATATAAGTAAATATGTAATGTAAAATGATAAATAATACTGTAAATAATGTATAAATAATAAATAGTAATAATGATAAATGCATAAAATGATAGTATCAGAGTAATAAATCTTAATCAATGTATGATAGTAAACAAAAGTGCAGCGCATGAAAGTAAATATCAATATAATGTATCTCGTTAAATATCGCATCGCCGTCTACTCTAAAATGAAATAATAAATACAATAATAATATCGCCTGTCCTCCACTCCTCTGTCACTCTGTGTCTCCATCCTCTATCTTGTCTCCCACCACCTCCTCTCCTCTCCACTCCTTTCCCAGGTCTCCACCACCTCCTCTCCTCTTCACTCCTTTCCTCTTGTCTCCACCACCCCACTCCTCTCCTCCCTCCTTTCCTCAAGTCTCCACCACCCCACTCCTCCTCTCCACTCCTTTCCTCTTGTCTCCACCACCCACTCCTCTACTCTCCACTATATCTTGTCTCCACCACCCCCCACACTTCTCTCTCCTCTCCTCTCCATCCTCTCCTCTTGTCTCCACCACACCCCATCCTCATCCTCTCGTATCTTTCCTCTTGTCTCCGCCACACCACACCTCTCACTCCATCCTTTCCTATTATCTCCACCACATCCTCTAAATCCTCATCATCCTCTCCTCGATCTCCACCACCAAACTCATCATCCTCTTGTGTCTCCACCACCCATCCTCTCCTCTCCACTCATCCTCTTGTCTCCACCCTCCATAAATCTAAATCTCCACTCCTCTCCTGTTGTCTCCACCACCCCCCTCCTCTCCTCTCCATCCACTCCTAACTTGTCTCCAAACCCCAATGTCATCCTCTCCTCTCCTATCCTCTCCTCTCCTCTCTACTCCTCTTGTCTTGTCTCCACCACCCCACCTCACTCCTCTCCATTCCTCTCCTCTTGTCTCCACCACCCCACTCCTCTCCTCTCCACTCCTTTCCTCTTTTCTCCACCACACCAATTCCTCTCCTCTCCACTCATTTCCTCTTGTCTCCACCACCCCAATTCCTCTCCTCTCCACTCTCCTCTTGTCTCCACCACCCCCACTCTCCTCTCCTCTCCTCTCCTCTCCCTCTCCTCTCCTCTCCTCTCCTCTCCTCCTCTCCTCTCCTCTCCTCTCCTCCTCTCCTCTCCTCTCCTCTCCTCTCTCTCCTCTCCTCTCCTCTCCTCTCCTCTACTCCTCTTGTCTTGTCTAAAATACCACCCCCACCCCACCTCATTTCTCCACTCCTCTCAATCTTGTCTTAACCACCCCACTCCTCTCCTCTAAATCCTCTCCTCTTGTCCCCCCACCCATTCTCCTCTAAAATAAATTTCCTCTTGTCTCCACCACCCCACTCATCTCCTCTCCATCCTTCCTCTTGTCTCCACCACCACACTCCTCTCCCTCTCCACTCCTCACCTCTTGTCTCCACCACCTCTCCTCTCCTCTCCTCTCCACTCCCTCTCCTCTTGTCTCCACCAATAAATCCTAACGTCATTTTGTTTCTCCTCCTCTCCTCTTGTCTCCACCATTTAATTAACTCCTCTCCTGTTCCTCTCTACTCTTCTTGCCTTGTCTCCACCACCCACCCCACGCCTCTCCTCTCCCTCCTCTCCTCTTGTCTCCACCACCCCTCCCTCTCCTCTCCATCCTCTCCTCTTGTCTCCACCACCCCACGCATCTCCTCTCCTCTCCTCTCTCTACTCTTTGTTTGCCTTGTAATCCACCATTTTTGTTCTAAATCCACTCCTCTCCTTTGTCTACACCACCCCACTCCTCTCCACTCCACTATTCTCCCTCTTGTCTCCACCACCCCGTCATCTCCTCCACTCCCCACGGTCTTGTCTCCACCAGTCCTCTCCTCTCCTCTCCTCTCCTCTCCTCTCCTCTCCTCTCCTCTCCTCTCCTCTCCTCTCCTCTCATCTCCTCTCCTCTCCTCTCCATGTCTCTCTCTCCTCTCCTCTCCTCTCCTCTCCTCTCCTCTAAGTAATCTCCTCTCCTCACCTCTCTACTCCTCTTGTCTTGTCTCCACCACCCCGCACTCCTCTCCACTCCTCTCCTCTTGTCTCCACCACCCCTCTCCTCTCCTCTCCTCTCCACTCTCTCCTCCCCACTCCTCTCCTCTCCACCATCCCTCCTCTCCTCTAAATCCCTCCCTCTCCTCAATCCTCTCCTCTTGTCTCCACCACCCCACTCCTCTCCTCTAAACTCCTCTCCTCTTGTCTCCACCCACCCTCTCCTCTCCTCTCCTTTCCTCTTGTCTCCACCACCCTCTCCTCTCCACCTCCACTCCTTTCCTCCAGTCTCCACCCCTCCTCTCCTCTCACTCCTTTCCTCTTGTCTCCACCCTCCTCTCCTCTCCCTCCTTTCCCAGGTCTCCACCACCCCACACTTCCTCTCCTCTTCACTCCCTTTCCTCTTGTCTCCACCACCCCACTCCTCTCCTCTCCCTCCTTTCCTCAAGTCTCCACCACCCACTCCTCCTCCTCTCCACTCCTTTCCTCTTGTCTCCACCACCCACTCTCCTCTCCTCTCCCTCCTCTCCTCTTGTCTCCACCACCAAACTCCTCTCCTCTTGTGTCTCCACCACCTCCTCTCCTCCATCCTCTCCTCTTGTCTCCATGTCCCTCCCCTCTCCTCTCCCTCCTCTCCTGTTGTCTCCACCACCCCATCCTCTCCTCATCCTCCCTCCTCTCCTCTTGTCTCCACAACCCACTTCTCTCCTCTCCTCTCCTCTCCTATCCTCTCCTCTCCTCCTAAAAATCCTCTTGTCTTGTCTCCACCACCCCACCTCACTCCTCTCCATTCCTCTCCTCTTGTCTCCACCATCTTGCGCATCGTCTCATGCATACAGTCAGTCATCAAATCTTTACGGTGTCGCGGTGCGTCATGTCATGTAAATAAATAATCTGTCATCATCAATGCATCGCCATGCATCAGTGTCTTTGATCGTGTCGCCCTTTGCATATCAATGTCTCCGGTTCAAATGTCATCGTGATGTCGCCGCACATCATCATAAATATAAAAATAAACCAAATGTGCTGTGCGCTTAGCGGTTCATCTATACATGATAAACGGACAATGTACGATCGTCACTTTTGTACATCGCATAATATATAAATAAATAATAAATGTGCGATGTCGCCGCTTTGTCATGCAGTCATGTGCATAATAAATATAAATAAATGCGTAATAAATAGTAAATAATAAATAGTATATATCGTAAATATGTAATGTCGTAATAAATAATATGTAATATTATATCAATAGTAAATATGTACATGTAATAAATATTTCTTTGGTGTACGTGTCACCGCTTTTACTTGCAGTACATATAATAATGAAAAATAAATAGTATTTTGATGTCGCGTGCGAAATAGTAATAAATAATAAAGTAAATATTAATGGTGTTACTTTGTACCCGTAAATGAGTAAATAATAAATCGTAACCAAATGTGTGCGTTAATCGCGTGCACGTCAGTCGTAAATATAGTAAATAAATAAATGTGTGATGCTCGCCATAAATCGTCGTCAAATAAGTCATCAAATCGCATATCGGCGTGAAATCATGCATAATGTAATAATAATATCGCATCGTAATAAATGTGTCAATGTCGCGTTCGAAATAATGTCAAATCCGCAGTCAAATCATGCTTTGATGTCTGCGCCCATCATCATCGTCATATCATAATGTGGTCGCCTTGCTTACGCATCATCATGTCGCGTGATACATCATTGCGGCGCGTACGTAATAATAAATAAGTAAATATCATGCGCGTGTCGCGCTTTGCGCGTGTAATATTAAAGTAATAAATATGCTTAAATATCTCCTCACTCCTCTCCCTCTCTCCTCTCTTCTCTCCTTGTCTTGTCTCCACCACCCCACCACCTCCTCTCCACTCCTCTCCTTTGTCTCCATCACCCCTCTCCTCTCCATCTCCTCTCCTTTTCTCTCCCCACCCTCTCCTCTCCACCATCCCCTCCTCTTTCTCCCTCCTCCTCTCTCCTCTTTAATAAATCCTCTTGTCTCCACCACCCACTCCCTCATCATTTAAATAATCCTTTCCCAGGTCTCACACCTCCTCTCCTCTTCAATCCTTTCCTCAAGTTCTCCCACCACCCCACTCCTCATCATTCCTCCTTTCCTCTTGTCTCCCACCACCGTCATCCTGCAAAATATAAATGTCCTTTCCTCTTGTCTCCACCACCCCACCTTCTCTCCTCTCCTAAATAAATCTCCTCTTGTCTCCACCACCCCACTAATCTTCTCCCTCCTTTCCTCTTGTCTCCACCACACCACACCTCTCCATAAATCCTTTCCTATAAATGTCACCACTCCCTCCTCTCCTCTCCTCCTCTCCTCTCCTCCACAAATCCCTCCTCTCCTCTCCCACCTCCTCTCCTCTCCTCTCCTCTCCTCTTGTCTCCACCACCTCCTCTCCTCTCCACTCCTTTCCCTGTTGTCTCCACCACCCACTCCTCTCCTCTTCCTCCTTTCCTCAGGTCTCACCACCCCACTTCTCTCCTCTCTCTCCTCTCCTGTCTCTCTCCTCTCTCTCTCTCCTCTTGTCTTGTCTCCACCACCCCACCTCACTCCTCTAAATCCTTCCTCTTGTCTCCACCACCCCTCCTCTCCTCTCCATCCTTTCCTCTTTTCTCCACCACCAATTTGTAAACTCATTTCCTCATCTCCACCACCAATTCCTCTCCCCCACTCCTAAAATATCTCTCCCACCACCCCCTCCTCTCCTCTCCACTCCTCTCTCTTGTCTCCACCACACCAATTCCTCTCCACTCCACTCCTTTCCTATTATCTCCACCACCCCACTCCTCTCCTCTCTACTCCTCTTGTCTTGTCTCCACCACCCCACCTCACTCCTCTCCAGTCCTCTCATCTTGTCTCCACCACCCCACTCCTCTCCTCTCCACCCCTTTCCTCTTGTCTTCACCATCCCACTCCTCTCCTCCCCACTGCTTTCCTCTTGTCTCCACCACCCCCTCTCCTCTCTCTCCTCCCTCTTGTCTTGTCTCCACCACCCCCACCTCCTCCTCTCCCTCCTCTCCCTCTTGTCTCCACCACCCACTCATCTCCTCTCCACTCCTCTCCTCTTGTCTCACCACCCCAATCCTCTCCTCTCCCACTCCTCCTATCTTGTCTCCACCACCCACTCCTTCCTCTCCACTCCTCTCCTCTTGTCTCCACCACCCCCTCCTCTCCTCTCCCTCCCTCCTCTTGTCTCCACCACCCCCCACTCCTCTCCTCTCCACTCCTCTCCTCTTGTCTCCATTTTCCTCTCCCCTCTCCACTCCTCTCCTCTTGTCTCCACCACCCCCTCCTCTCCTCTCCACTAATAAATAATAAATTGTAATAAATCCTCTCCTGTCCCTCCGGTCCTCTTGTCTCCACCACCCCACTCCCTCTCCTCTCCTCTCCTCTCCACTGATGTCTCCTCTCCTCTCCTCTCCTCTCCACTCCTTTCTCTCTTTGTCTCCACCACCCTCATCCTCTCCTCTCCTCATTTCCTGTTTATCTCCACCACCCACTCCTCTCCTCTCCCTCCTTTCCTATTATCTCCAACACCCTCCTCCTCTCCTCTTGTCTCCACCACCCCACTCCTCTCCTCTCCACTCCTCTCCTCTGATTATCTCCTCCACTCCTCTCCTCTCTCCTCTCCTCTTGTCTCCCACCACCCCCTCCTCTCCTCTCCATCCTCTCCTCTTGTCTCCACCACCCTCCTCATCATGTGTATGTCAGTAGCGTGGGTGTCATAGCGCACGAAATAGTAAATATGTAATATGTAGCGTGCGATGCTTTTGATGCGGCATCGTAATAGTAAATAGTACATGTTTGGAGTGTCGCCGTAGCATCATCTCGTAAAGTAATAAATAATATGTGTCACTTGGATCATCGTCATGTCATGCATCATCTTCAGATAGTACACGATAGTAATAATGTAAATAATAAATGTAAATGTAAATGTGAAATGTGATGATCGACGTAAATATGAAATGTAATGTAATGTTAAATAATATGTAAATGCGCGATAAAATAATAAATAAATAATAGTAATAAATAGTAAATATAAAAGTAAAGTAATAATATATATGTAAATAAAGTAATAAAATATGTAGTAAATGTGGTGTGTCAAAGCTGCAGAAAAGAGCATAATGTAAGTGAAATATGCATGTGTAAGCGCATGTAGATAATAATGTAAATATCAAAGTAAATAGTCATCACATCATGTCTCCACCACCCCACTCCTCTCCTCTCCACTCCCCTCCTCTTGTCTAAAAATAAGTCCTCTCCTCTCCTCTCCACTCCTCTCCTCTTGTCTCCACCACCCCACTCCCCTCTCCTCTCATCCCTCTACTCTTCTTGCCTTGTCTCCACCACCCACCCATCGCCTCTCCTCTCCACTCCTCTCCTCTTGTCTCCACCACCCATCTCCTCTCCTCTCCTCTCTCCATCTTCTTGCCTTGTCTCCACCACCCCCACCCACGCCTCTCCTCCACTCCTCTCCTTTTGTCTCCACCCACCCCTCCTCTCCTCTCCACTCCTCTCCTCTTGTCTCCACCACCCCACGCATCTCCTCTCATCTTGTCTCCCTCTCCCTCCCTCCTCCTCCTCTTGTCTCCACACCCCTCTCCTCTCCTCTCCTCCCCTCCTCTTGTCTCCTCCACCATCCTCTCCTCTCTCCTCTCCTCTCCTCTCCTCTCCTCTACCTCTCCTCCTCTCCTCTCCTCCTCCTCTTGTCTCCTCCTCCTCTCCTCTCCTCTCCTCCTCCTCTCTCTCCTCTTGTCTTGTCTCCACCACCCCACCGCCTCCTCTCCTCTCCACTCCTCTCCTCTTGGCCTACCACCCCTCTCCTCTCCTCTCCTCTCCTCCTCTCTCCTCCCCACTCCTCTATCTCGTACATCCTCCTCTCCTCCTCCACTCCTCCTCTCCTCTCCACTCCTCTCCTCTTGTCTCCACCACCCCACTCCTCTCCTCTCCACTCCTTTCCCATTGTCTCACCACCCCTCTCCTCTTCTCTCCTTTCCTCTTGTCTCCACCACCCCTCTCCTCTCCACCATCCCTCCTTTCCTCAAGTCTCCACCACCCCACTCCTCTCCTCTCCCATCCTTTCCTCTTGTCTCCACCACCCCCTCCTCTACTCTCCACTCCTTTCCTCTTGTCTCCACCACCCACTTCTCTCTCCTCTTCTCCCTCCTCTCCTCTTGTCTCCACCACCCCCTCCTCTCCTTCTCATAATATCTTGTCTCACCCACTCCTCTCCTCTCCCATCCTCTCCTCTTGTCTCCACCACCCCCTCCTCCTCCTCTCCTCTCTACTCTTCTTGCCTTGTCTCACCACACAGCCTCCTCCTCATCCACTCCTCCTCTTGTCTCCACCACTGACTCCTCATCCTCATCATGCTCCTGCGTGTCGCCACGCCGCTGCGTATGTCTAAAATAAATGTCGTCTGGTGTCGCCTTGCAAAGTAAATAGTCAAGTAATAAAAGTAAATAATAAATGATATTTGCATGTCATACTGCAGTGTAAATGTCGTAAATAAATAAGAAGTAAATAATCGAAATGAATTAAATGCGCGTGCTCGCAGCATCATCATAGTCATCAGTACATGTCATGTGATGTCGCCGCAGTTCAATGTAAATAATAGAGTAATGTGATGTTGATGTCGCGCATCATGTAAATATGAAGTAAATATGTAAATGTGCAGTAGTCGCCTTGTCATAAATATGTCATAAATAATAAAGTAATGTCATGTAAATAATATGTGTATATAAATAAAATGTAAATATGCCAATGGTGCGTGTCGCGTCTTTTCGCTTTCAATAAATATAAAATGAAATGGTATAGGTTGTCATCTTGCTGTCATCATCATAAGTAAATATCATCAGCGTGTCGGCGTAAATAAATAAATATGTTGATGTCGCGGCACATCATGTAAATAATAAATGTAAATATAATATAAATAATATGTAAATAAATAATAAATATCATCAATAAATGTGCATTAATGCGCCACTTTGCATCATCATGTAAGTAAATAATAAATGTGATGTCACTTGGCATCATCTCATCATCATCTTAATATTTGATGTCGCGTATCGATGTAATAATAAAGTAAATAATATGTTGATGTCGCCGCGCACAAATAATAAATATCATCATTAAAGCATCTTGTGTCACTTGCCATATCATCTATCATCATATATCTTTGTCACCACTTTATCATCTTATATCCTCCTCTCCTCTCCTCTTGTCTCACCACCCTCCTCTCCTCTTGTCTCTCCCACCCCCCTCCTCTCCTCTCCACTCCTTTCCCAGGTCTCCTCTCCTCTCACCACCCTCTCTCTCCTCTCTCCTCTCTCCTCTCCTCTCCTCTCCTCTCCTCTCTTGTCTCCACCACCCACCCTCTCCTCTCCACTCCTCTCCCTCTTGTCTCCACCACCTTTCCTCCAACTCTTGTCTCCACCACCCCACTCATCTCCTCTCCACTCCTCTCCTCTTGTCTTGCACTCCTCTCCTCTTGTCCCTCCACCTCTTGTCTCCACCACCCCTCTCCTCTCCTAAATCTCCCTCCTCTCCTCTTGTCTCCACCACCTCCTCTCCTCTGTCCCTCTAAATCCTCTTGTAAATCCACCACCCCACTCCTCCTCCTCTCCCTCTCCTCTATAAAATATGCCTTAAATCTCCACCACCCATAATAACGATAATAAATCCATATCTCCTAAATATGTCTAAACCCACCCCTCCTCTCATAAAAATCCTAATCTCTTCTTGCCTTGTCTCGACCACCATCATCATCATCATAAATCCTCTCCTTTTGTCTCCACAATGTAAATCATCATCCTCCTCCACTCCTCTCTCTGTCTCCACCTCCGATAAATCCTCCTCTCCACACTCCTCTCCCTCCACTCCCCTCCCTTTCTCCCTGTCCCTCCTCTCCTTTCTCCCCACCTCTGTCTAGTACATTTCCTGTCCATTGAGTGCCAGATCCATCATCGCCTCTTCATCATGGTCACCCAACTCTGATGCTGTTCCTCTCCTCTCTCCTCTTCTTGCTCTTGTCTCCTCCCCTCCCCACGCATCTCCTCTCCTCCTTCCTCTTGTCTCCACCACCCCCCTCCCTCTCCTCTCTTCACTCCTCTCTTCTCTTGTCTCCACCCCACCCACCCCTCCTCTCCTCTCCACTCCTTTTGTCCTCAGGTCCTCCACCACCCCTCTCCTCTCCTCTCCACTCCTTTCCTCTTGTCTCCACCACCCCACTCCTCTCCTCTCCTCCTTTCCTATTATCTCCACCACCCCCCATCCTCCTCTCCACTCCTCTCCTCTCCTCTCTCTTGTCTCCACCATCCCATCGTTCTCCTCTCTCCTCCCATCCTCTTGTCTCCATGTCGCCCTCTCATCTCATCTCCTCATCTCCTCTCCTCTCCTCTCCTCTCCTCTCCATCATCCTCTGTCTCGTCTTGATCTCCTCTCCTCTCTCTCCTCTCCTCTCTACTCCTCTTGTCTTGCTCTCCACCAGCCTCCTCTCCTCTCATCCTAAATCCTCTTGTCTCACCACCCCTCTCCTCTCCTCTAAAGTAATCTCCTAAATCCTCTCCTCTCCACCATCCCTCCTCTCCTCTCCCTCCATAAATCTCCTCTTAAAGTAAATCTCCTCTTGTCTCCACCACCCCCTCCTCTCATCTAAATCCTAATGTCAGGTCTCCAGTAATAAATAATAAACTCCTCTCTCTTCCTCCTTGTCTTGTCTCCACCACCCCACTCCTCTCCCTCTCCACTCCTTTCCTCCTCTTGTCTCCACCACCCCTCCTCTCCTCTCCACTCCTTTCCTCTTTTCTCCACCACCCAGTTCCTCTCCTCTCCACTCCTTTCCTCTTGTCTCACCACCCCAGATTCCTCTCCTCTCCTCCTTTCCTATTATCTCCACCACTCCTCCTCCTCTCCACTCCTTTCCTCTTGTCTCCACCACACCCATTCCTCTCCATCCACTCCTTTCCTATTATCTCCACCACCCACTCCTCTCCTCTCACTATCTTGTCTTGTCTCCGCCCACCTCATCATCTCTCCTCGTCTTGTCTCCACCACCCCACTCCTTTCCTCTCCCATCACTCCTCTCATCTTGTCTCCACCGTCCACTCTCTCTCCTCTCCACTCATCTCCTGTTGTCTCCACCGCCCCACTCCTCTCCTCTCATCCATCAGTCATCATGTACGCTGTCGCGTCGATAATGTATATAAAGTAAATAATAAAATATGTGTAGTAATACTTTGCGCATCAGTGTAAATAATAAAAGTAAATAATGTGCGTATGTAAGCGTAGAAGTAAAGTAATAAAGTAAATATTAAATGTGTAATTAATCAGCATAAATAAATAATAATAAATATATAAAATAATAAATAATAAATAATAAATAATAAATATGAAATAAATAGTAATATATAATAAATAATAAATAGTAATAGTAAATGATAAATAGTATAATAAATAATGTAAATATAAAGTAAATAATAAATATATTTGATGTAATGCTTGCATTATGTATAAATAAAGTAAATGGAAAATAGATATAAATGTCATAAATAATAAATAATGTAAATAATGTAATGTAAAAATAAAGTAAATAAATGTGATGTCAAGCAGCATAAAATAATGTAAAGTAATAAAAGTAAATATAAATAAATGTAAATAATAATATATAAATAGTAAATAATAAAGTAATAGTAATAAATGTAAATATAAATAAATAATATAAATATAAAGTAATAATGATAAATAGTAAATGTAAATAATAAATGTAAATAAATAATAATGTGTGTGTAAAGTAATAGTAAGTAATAAAAGTAATAAGTAATACTGTGCGTAATAGCAAATGTAAATAATAAGTAATGTAAATGTGTAAAGTCATTTAGCAAAATGAGTGTAAAGTAATAAAAGTAAATATGTAATGCAGTGTACGTCGCACATAAAGTAATAAAGTAATGTAAATAAAGTAAATATCAGTTATAAGCGACAAATAATGTAAATAATAAATAATAAAAGTAAATAATAATGTGCGTATCGCCAGCGCGTCATGTCATAAATAGTAAAATAAATAATGTCATGTGTCACTATCGTCCCGCATCATGTAATGTGCATGTCGTGTAAATATGTATATATGTTTGTGGCGTCATGTCGCACGCCCGCGTATGTACATCATATAAAAATATCTCCACCACCCACTCCTCTAAATCTCCTCCTCTCTTGTCTCCAACACCCTCCTGTTTCTATCTCTTGTCTCCACCACCCGTATCTCCTCTCTCATCCCTTCCTCTGTCTCTCCTCTCCTCTATCTCCTCTCATCTAAATCCCCATCATCTCTCCCTCCTCTCATCTCTTGTCTCCACCACCCCACACTCCCCTCTCTCCTCCTTTCATTATCCTTTTGTCTCCTCTCCTCCCTCTCCTCTCCTCTTGTCTCCCACCACCCCGCATATCCTCTCCTCTCCACTCCCTCCTCTTGTCTCCACCAGTCCTCTCCCTCCTCCTCCTCTCCTCTCCTCTCCTCACCATCCCCTCCTCTTGTCTCTCCCTCCTCTCCTCTCCTCTCCACTCTTCTTGCCTTGTCTCCACCACCCCACGCCTCTCCTCTCCTCCTCCTCTTGTCTCTCCCCTCCCTCTCCTCTCCTCTTCCTCCTCTTCTTCTTGTCTCACCACTTCGCCTCTCCTCCCACCTCCTCTCCTCTCCACTCCTCTCCTCTTGTCTCCACCACCCCACGCATCTCCTCTCCTCTCCTCCTCTCCCTCTTGTCTCCACCACCCCTCTCCTCTTTCCTCTCCACTCCCCTCCTCTTGTCTCCACCAGTCCTCTCCTCTCCTCCTCCTCTCCTCTCCCTAAATCCTCTCCTCTTGTCTCCACCACCCCACACTACTCCTCTCCACTAAATATGCTCCTAATATTATGTCAACCACCCCCATCCTCTCCTCTCCCTCCTCTCCTCTTGTCTAAACCCTCCCTCCTCTCCTCTTGTCTCCACCAAAATCCCTCTCCTCTAGATTCCTCTCCTGAAAAAAATAAAAATCTCCTCTTGTCTCCACCAAACTCCTCTCTCCACTCCTCTCCTCTTGTCTCCACCAAAAAATCTCCCTCTCTCTCTCCTCTCCCTCCTTCCTCCTTTCTCTTGTCTCCACCACCCCACTCCTCTCCTCTCCTCTCCTTTCCTCTTGTCTCCACCACCTCCTCTCCTCTCCTCTCCCTCCTTTCCTCTTGTCTCCACCACCCCACCCCACTCCTCTCCTCTCCCTCCTTTCCTCTTGTCTCCACCACCCCTCCTCCTCTCCTCTCCTCTCCTCCTGTCCCCCCCTTTCCTCTTGTCTCCACCAGTCCTCTCCTCCCTCTCCTCTCCTCTCCTCTCCCTCCTCCTCTTTTGTCTCCACCACCCCCACTCCCTCTCCCTCCTCTCCTCTTGTCTACCAACCATCCTCCCTCTCCCTCTCCATCCTCCTCTCCTCTTGTCTCCTGCCACCCTCCTCCTCTCCTCTTGTCTCCACCAGTCCTCTCCTCCTCCCTCTCCTCTAATAAATCCTCTCTCCACTCCTCTCCTCTTGTCTCCACCACCCCTCCTACTCCTCCTCCTCTCCTTTCCCCTCCTCCTCTCTCTCCACCCCACTCCTCTCCTCTCCCTCCTCTCCTCTTGTCTCCACCACCCTCCTCTCCTCTCCACTTCTCTCCTCTTGTCTCCACCATGAAATCTCCTCTCCACTCCTCTCATTTTGTCTCCACCATCCACTCCTCTCTCCTCTCCACTCCTCTCCCACTCCTCCCTTGTCTTGTCTCCACCACCCCACTCCCTCCTCCTCCATTCCTTTCCTCAAGTCTCCACCACCCCACTCCTCTCCTCTCCTCCTTTCCTCTTGTCTCCACCACACCAGTTCCTCTCTCCCTCCTTTCCTATTATCTCCACCACCCCCACTCCTCTCTCTCCACTCCTCTCCTCTTGTCTCCACCACACCAGTTCCTCTCCCTCCATCTCCTCTTATCTCCACCACCCACTCCTCTCCCTCCCTCTCCTCTCCTCACCCCCACCTCACTCCTCTCCTCTTGTCTCCACCACCCCACACTACTAAATCTAAATAAATAATAAATGTGATGTTTCCTTTCATTATATCCCAACCACCCCATCCTCTCCTCTCCATCCTCTCCTCTTGTCTCCACCACCCTCCTCCACTCCTCTTGTCTAAATAAATCAGCTGTCTCCTCTCCTCCTCTCCTCTCCTCTCCCTCCCTCCATCCTCTAACTCTTGTCTCCACCACCTCCTCTCCTCTCCCTCCTTTCCTCTTGTCTCCACCACCTCCTCCTCCTCTCCTTTCCTATTATCTCCTCTCACCCCTCCTCTCCTCTCCTCTCCTCTCTTGTCTCCTCTCTCCTCTCCTCTCCTCTCCTATTATCTCCTCTCCTCTCCTCTCTCTCTCCTCTCACTCCTCTCCTCTCTCATCCTCGTCTTCCTCACTTACCCCCATCATCCTCTACTCATCTTGTCTTGTCTCCCACCACCCCACCCACCGCCACTCCTCTCCACTCCTCTCCTCTTGTCTCCGCCACCTCCTCTCCTCCCTCCTCTCCTCTTGTCCCCCCACCCCACTCTCTCCTCTCCACTCCTTTCCTCATCTCCACCACCCCACTCATCTCCTCTCCTCCTCTCCTCTTGTCTCCACCACCACTCCTCTCCTCTCCACTCCTCACCTAATTGTCTCCACCACCCTCTCCTTCCTCTCCTCTCCTCCTCTCCTCTTGTCTCCACCACCCTCCTCTCCTCTCCACATCATCATCCTCTTGTCTCCACCACCCCCACTCCTCTCTCCTCTCCTCTCTACTCTTCTTGCCTTGTCTCACCACCCACCCACGCCTCTCCTCATCATCATCATCTTTGTCTCCACCACCCCTCAATCCTCCTCTCCACTCCTCTCCTCTTGTCTCCACCACCCCACGCATCTCCTCTCCCTCTCCTCTCTACTCTTCTTGCCTTGTCTCCACCACCCCACCCCACGCCTCTCCTCTTATCCTCTCCTTTTGTCTCACCACCCCCATCCTCTCCCTCCTCCTCTCCTCTTGTCTCCACCACCCACTCCTCTCCTCTCCACTCCCCTCCTCTTGTCTCCACCAGTCCTCTCCTCTTGTCTCCACCACCCCCTCCTCTCCTCTCCACTCCTTTCCCAGGTCTCCACCACCCCCCCCTCCTCTCCTCTCCACTCCTTTCCTCTTGTCTCCACCACCCCACTCCTCTCCTCTCCACTTCTCTCCTCTTGTCTCCACCACCCCTCCTCTCTCTCCACACTCTCTCCTCTCCTCTCCACCATCCCCTCCTCTCCTCTCCATCCCACTCCTCTCCTCTCCCTCCTCTCCTCTTGTCCACCATAAATCCTCTCCCTCTCCAATCCTTTCCCAGGTCTCACCACCCCCACTCCTCTCCTCTTCTCTCCTTTCCTCAAGTCTCCACCACCCCACTCCTCTCCTCTCCCTCCTGTCCTCTTGTCTCCCGCCCATCATCATCCTCTCCTCTCCACTCCTCTACATCTTGTCTCCACCACCCCCAATAATCTCCCCTCTCCACTCCTCTCCTCTTGTCAAATAAACCATAGTAAATCCTCTCCAATCCTCTCCTCCTCCTCTCCTCCCTCCTCTCCTCTTGAAATCACCACCCCAAATAATAAATCCATATAAATAATAAATAATAAATAATTAATGTAAATAGTAAATAATAAATAATAAATAATAAATAATAAATAATAATAATATAATAAATAATAAATAATAAATAATATAATATAATGTAATAAATATGTTTGAGTCGTTGAATGTCGTCATACTTGCATCGTAAATAATAAATAATAATGTAGTGTCATGTCACTATCAGTAATATGTCAAATAAATAAATAATGTTGATCTTTGCATCAGTAAATAATAAATAATAAGTAAATAATAAATAAATGTCGTAATAAATATATAATAATAGTCGTAAATATCAAATAATAATCATGTTCGATGTCATGCGCCACGTATAGTAAATAGTAAATAGTAGTTTGAGTCGGCAAATATCGTGTGATCGTCACTTATATGTAAATAATAAATAATAATATGTAAATAATGTGATGTCATCACAGTAAGTCAAAATAATAAATAATGATATGTAATACATGTACATAATAAATAATAAATCGTACCCCCACCCATCAAATCATCATCTTTCCTTAATGTCTCCACCACCCCACTAAATCTCCTCTCCCTCCTAAAAATAAGTTGTCTCCACCACCAAATGTAAGTAAATAATCTCCACTCCATGTCATCCTCTTGTCGCACCAAATGTAAATCTAAATAAAAAATAAATCTTAATCCTGTAAATAAAAATAATAAATGTCTCCACCATAATAAATCCTAAATCTCCACTCCTCTCCTCTTGTCTCCACCACCCCACTCCCCTCTCCTCTCCTCCTCTCCTTTCCCTTGTCTCCACCACCCCACTCCTCTCCTCTTCACTCCTTTCCTCTTGTCTCCACCACCCCACTCCTCTCCTCTCCCTCCTCTCCTCTTGTCTCCACCACCCCCATCTCCTCTCCTCTCCACTCACTCTTCCTCTTGTCTCCACCACCCCACCCCTCCTCTCCTCTCCACTCCTAAATTTTGTCTCCACCCCTTAAATAATAAATAAATAATAAATAATTGTCTCCACCAAATAAAAAATCTCCTCTTTTTGATGTCCCTCCTCTTGTCTCACCAGTCCTCTCCTCTCCTCTCCTCTCCTCTCCTCCCTCCTCTCCTCTCCTCTCCTCTCCTCTCCTCTTCTCCTCTCCTCTCCTCTCCTCTCCTCTCCTCTCCTCTCCTCTCCTCTCCTCTCCTCTCCTCTCCTCTCTACTCCTCTTGTCTTGTCTCCACCACCCCCCTCCTCTCTCCTCTCCACTCCTCTCCTCTTGTCTCCACCACCCCACCCCACTCCTCTCCACTCCTCTCCTCTCCTCTCCTCCACTCCCACTCCTCTCCTCTCCACCATCCTCCTCTCCTCTCCACTCCCTCCTTCTCCACTCCTTTTCCCTCTTGTCTCCACCCACCTCCTCTTCTCTCCACCCCTTTCCTTCTTGTCTCCACCACCCCACTCCTCTCCTCTCTCCACTCCTTTCCTCTTGTCTCCACCACCCCACTCCCCTCTCTCTCTCCACTCCTTTCCCAGGTCTCCACCACCCCACTCCTCTCCTCTCCCTCCTTTCCTCTTGTCTGCACTAACCACCACTCCTCTCCTCTCCACTCCTTTCCTCTTGTCACCACCACCCCACACTTCTCTCCTCCCTCTCCTTTCTCCACCTTCTCCTCTCCTCTTGTCTCCACCACCCCACTCCTCTCCTCTCTCCACTCCTTTCCTCTTGTCTCCACCACCACACCTCTTCCACTCCACTCCTTTCCTATTATCTCCACCACTTCCTCCTCTCCTCTCCACTCCTCTCCTCTTGTCTCCACCACCAAACTCCTCTCCTCTTGTGTCTCCACCACCCCTCCTCTCCTCTCCTTCTCTCCTCTCCTCTTGTCTCCACCACTCCTTCTCCTCTCCTCTCCACTCCTCCTCCTGTTTCACTCACCACCCCTTCCTCTCCTCTCCTTGTTCTCCCAATCTACTCTCCTCTTGTCTCCACAACCCCCTTCTCTCCTCTCCTCTCCTCTCTATCCTCTCCTCTCCTCTCTACTCCTCTTGTCTTGTCTCCACCACCCCCACCTCACTCCTCTCCATTCCTAATCTTTCTTGTCTCCACCACCCCACTCTCTCTCCCTCTCCACTCCTCTCCTCTTTGTCTCCACCACACCAATTCCTCTCCTCTCCTTCTCCCCTCCTCTTGTCTCCACCAGTCCTCTCCACTCCACTCCTTTCCTATTATCCCACCACCTCCTCTCCTCTCCACTCCTCTCCTCTTGTCTCCACCACCCCACCAATTCCTCTCCACTCCTCCTTTCCTATTTGATGTCTCCACCACCCTCTCTCCTCTCCTCTCTACTCCTCTTGTCTTGTCCTCCTCTCCTCTCCACTCCTCTCTCTCCTCTCCACCATCCCTCCTCTCTTGTCTCCACCACCTCCTCCTCTCCTCTCCTCCTTTCCTCTTGTCTCCACCCACCTCCTCTCCTCCCACTCCTTTCCCAGGTCTCCACCACCCCCTCCTCTCCTCTCCACTCCTTTCCTCTTGTCTCCACCACCCCTCATCTCCTCTCCTCCTCTCTCCTCTTGTCTCACCCACCCCACTCATCTATAAATCCATCCTTCCTCTTGTCTCCCACCACCACCTCCTCTCATCCTCTCCTCTTCTTCCTCCCACCACCCCTCTCCTCTCCTTCCACTCCTCTCTCCTCTTGTCTCCACCACCCCAATCCTCTCCTCTCCACTCCTCCTCCTCTTGTCTCCACCACCCCACTCCTCTCCTCTCCACTCCTCTCCTCTTGTCTCCACTAATTCTCTTCCCCTCCTCTCCTCTCCACTCCTCTCCTCTTGTCTCCACCACCCCACTCCTCTCCTCTCCACTCCTCTCCTCTTGTCTCCACCACCCCTCCTCTCCTCTCCTCCTCTACTTTCTTGTCTCACCACCCCTACTCCTCTCCTCTCCACTCCTCTCCTCTTGTCTCCACCCCATTCTCCTCTCCTCTCTCCTTTCTCCTCTCCTCTCCTCTCCTCTCCTCTCTCTCCTCTCCCTCTCCTCTCCACTCCCACTCCTCTCCTCTTGTCTCCACCACCCCTCCTCTCCTTCTCCCTTTCCTTTCCCATTATCTCCTTCCTTTCCACCCCACTCCTCTCCTTTCTCCCTCCTCTCCTCTTGTCTCTCCACCCTCCTCCTCTCCTCTTGTCTCCACCACCCCACTCTACTTCCTTCTTCTGTCTCTCCACTCCTCTCCTCTTCTCCTCCTCTCCTCTCCACCTTCCTCTCCTCTCCCCTCTCCTCTCCTCTCCTCCCACTCCTCTCCTCTTGTCTCCACCACTCTCTCCACTCCACTCCTCTCCACTCCACCTCTCCTCTCCACCATCCCACTCCTCTCCTTCTCCACTCCTTTTCCCACTCCTCTCCTCTCCCTCCTCTTTTTCACTCTTGTCTCCACCACCCCACTCCTCTCCTCTCCACTCCTTTCCCAGGTCTCCACCACCCCACTCCTCTCCTCTCCACTCCTTTCCTCTTTGTTCCTCCACCACACCACTCCTATCTTTCCCCACTCCACTCCTTTCCTATTATCTCCACCACCCCCACTTTTCTTCCTCTTTCCACCACACCCTCTCCTCTTGTCTCCACCACCCCTCTCCTCTCCTTCTCCTTTCTTCCTCTACTCTTAGGTCTCCACCACCCCCTCCTCTCCCTCTCCACTCCTTTCCCTTGTCTCCACCACCCCACCTCTCCCTCTCTTCACTCCTTTCCTCTTGTCTCCACCACCCCCTTCTCCCCTCTCCTCTCCATCCTTTCCCAGGTCTCCTACCCCTCCTCTCCTCTCCTCTCCTTTCCTCTTGTCTCTCCACCACCCCTCCTCTACTCTCCATTCCTTCCTCTTGTCTCCATAATAATACCCCACTTCTCTCCTCCTCTCCTTCTCCACTCCTCTCCTCTTAATCTCCACCACCCCCTCCCTCTCCTCTCCACTCCTTTCCTCTTGTCTCCACCACACCACCTCTCCACTCCACTCCTTTCCTATTATCTCCACCACCCCACTCCTCTCCTTCCACTCCCTCTTGTCTTGTCTCCCACCATAATAAACTCCTCTCCTAAATTGTGTCTCCACCACCCCCTCCTCTCCTCTAAAATCCTCTCCTCTTGTCTCCACCCTCCCTCCCCTCTCCTCTTTGTTCTCTCCTGTAAATCTCCACCACCCCATGTTCCTCTCTCCACTCCAATCCTCTCCTCTTGTAAAATCCACAACCCCATTCTAAATAAATAAGTAATAAATTAAAAATAAAATAAAATAAATAAATAATCCTCTCCTCTCCTCTCCTCTCCTCTCCTCTTGTCCTCCACCACCCCACTCCTCTCCTCTCCACTCCTCTCCTCTTGTCTCCACCACCCCACTCCTCTCCTCTCCACTCCCTTTCCTCTTGTCTCCACCACCCCACTCCTCTCCTCTCCCTCCTTTCCTCTTGTCTCCACCACCCACTCCTCTCCTCTCCCTCCTTTCCTCTTGTCTCCACCACCCCTCTCCTCTCCTCTCCTCCTTTCCTCTTGTCTCCACCACCCCACTCCTTCCTATCCTTCCTCTCCTTTCCTATTATCTGTCACCCATCCCTCCTCTCTCTCTCCTCTTCCAAATAATCTCAACCACCCCACCTCTCCTCTCCTCCTCTCATCTTGTCTCCACCACCCCCTCCTCTCCTCCTCTTGTCTTAACCTCCTCCTCCTTCTCTCCACCACACCTTTCTCCCTTTCCACACCACACTATTATCTCCTCCTCTCCTCTCCTCTCCACTCCCTCCTCTCCTCTTGTCTCCACCACCACCCCCACTCCCTCTCCTCTCCTCTCCTCTTGTCTCCACCACCCCACTCATCTCCTCTCCTCTCCTCTCCTCTTGTCTCCACCTCTCCTCTCTCTCCTCTTGTCTTGTCTCCACCACCCCTCTCCTCCTCCTCTCCATTCCTCTCCTCTTGTCTCCACCACCCCACTCCTCTCCTCTCCACTCCTCTCCTCTTCCTTCTCCACCACACCTCTCCTCTCCTCTCCTCATTTGTCTTGTCTCCACCACCCATTCCTCTCCTCTCCCTCCTCTCCTCTTGTCTCCACCACCCACTCCTCTCCTCTCCACTCCTCTCCTCTTGTCTCCACCACCCCAATTCCTCCCCCTCTCCTCATTTCCTCTTGTCTCCACCAATTTCTCTCCACTCCTCTCCTTCTCCCTTATCTCCACCTCCTCTCCTCTCTCTCCACTCTTCTCTCTTGTCTCCACCACCATTCCTCTCTCTCCACTCCTTTCCTATTATCTCCACCTCTCCTCTCCTCTCCTCTCTCCTCCTCTTGTCTCACCACCACCCTCCTCATCTCCTCTCCTCCTCTCTCATCTTGTCTCCACCACCCCACACTACTCCTCTTCCTCTCCCTCCTTTCCTTCTTGTCTTCACCTGTCCCTCTCCCTCCTCCTCTCCTCCTCCTCTCCTCTTGTCTCACCACCCCCTCCTCTCCTCTCCACCTCCTCCTCTCCTCTTGTCTCCTCCTCTCCTCTCCTCTCTCCTCTCCTCTTGTCTCCACCACCCACCTCCTCTCCTCTCCACTCCTCTCCTCTTGTCTCCACCACCACTCCCTCTCCTCTCCACTCCTCTCCTCTTGTCTCCACCACCCCCTCTCTCTCCTCTCCACTCCTCTCCCTTCCTCTCCACCACCCTCCTCTCCCTCTCCCTCCCTCCCTCTCCTTGTCTCCCTCCTCTCCTCTTGTCTCCAAATCTCCCACTCCTCTTGTCTCCACCTCCCACTCCTCTCCTCCCACTCCTTTCCTCTTGTCTCCACCACTTACCCCTCCTCTCCTCTCCACTCCTCTCCTCTTGTCTCCACCACCACCCTCTCCTCTCCCTCCTCTCCTCTTGTCTCCACCACCCCACTCTCTCCTCTCCACTCCTCTCCTCTTGTCTCCACCACCCCACTCCTCTCTCTCCTCTCCTCTCCACTCCTCTCTCTTGTCTCCACCACCCCACTCCTCTCCTCCACTCCTCTCCTCCCATGTCTCCTCCACACCACCCCACTCCTCTCCACTCCTTTCCTCTTGTCTCCACCACCCCCTCCTTTCCTCTCCACTCCTCTTCTCCTGTCACCACCCCACTCCTCTCTCCACTCCTTTCCTCTTGTCTCCACCCACCCCTCCTCCCTCTCCCTCTCTCTCCACCACCCCACTCTCCTCTCCTCTCCTCTCCTCTCCTCTCCTCTCCTCTCCTCTCCTCTCTCCTCTCCTCTCCTCTCCTCTCCTCTCCCTCCTCTCCTCTCCACTCCACCTCTCCTCTCACCTCCAACTCCTCTCCTCCTAATCCTCTTTAATTATCTCCACCATCCTATCTAATAAATGCCTCTCCTCTCCACTCCTCTCCTCTTGTCTCCACCACCCCCTCCTCTCCTAATAAAATCCTTTCCCAGGTCTCCACCACCCCCTCCTCTCCTCTCCCTCCTTTCCTCTTGTCTCCACCACACCACTCCTATCCACTCCACTCCTTTCCTATTATCTCCACCACCTCCTCTCCTCTCCACTCCTCTCCTCTTGTCTCCACCACCCCCACTCCTCGCCTCTCCTCCTCTACTCATGTCTCCACCACCCTCCTCTCCTCTCCACTCCTTTCCCAGGTCTCCACCACCCCACTCCTCTCCTCTTCACTCCTTTCCTCTTGTCTCCACCACCCCACTCCTCTCCTCTCCACTCCTTTCCCAGGTCTCCACCACCCCACTCCTCTCCTCTCCCTCCTTTCCTCTTGTCTCCACCACCCCACTCCTCTCCTCTCCACTCCTTTCCTCTTGTCTCCACCACCCCTCTTCTCTCTCCTCTCCACTCCTCTCCTCTTGTCTCCACCACACCAATTCCTCTCCTCTCCACTCCTTTCCTCTTTGTCTCCACCACCACCAACCTCCTCTCCACTCCTCTCCTCCTTTCCTCTATCTCCACCTCCTCTCCTCTCCTCTCCTCTCCTCTCCTCTTGTCTCCACCTCTCTCTACTCCTCTCCCTCTTGCCTTTGTCTACCCCACCCTCATGCCTCTCCCCCTCCTTCCTCTTGTCTCCACCACCCCACTCCTCTCCTCTCTCCACTCCTTTCCTGTTGTCTCCACCACCCACTCCTCTCCTCTCCACTCCAATCCTCTCCTCTTGTCTCCACAACCCCACTTCTCTCCTCTCCTCTCCTCTCCTATCCTCTCCTCTCCTCTCTACTCCTCTTGTCTTGTCTCCACCACCCCACCTCACTCCTCTCCATTCCTCTCCTCTTGTCTCCACCACCCCACTCCTCTCCTCTCCACTCCTTTCCTCTTTTCTCCACCACACCAATTCCTCTCCTCTCCACTCATTTCCTCTTGTCTCCACCACACCAATTCCTCTCCACTCCACTCCTTTCCTATTATCTCCACCACCCCACTCCTCTCCTCTCCACTCCTCTCCTCTTGTCTCCACCACACCAATTCCTCTCCACTCCACTCCTTTCCTATTATCTCCACCACCCCACTCCTCTCCTCTCTACTCCTCTTGTCTTGTCTCCCACCACCCCCTCCTCTCCTCCTCCTCCTCTTGATCTCCACCACCCATCCTCACATCTCTCCACTCCTCTCCTCTTGTCTCCACCACCCCTCCTCTCTCTCCACTCCTCTCCTCTTGTCTCCACCACCCCACTCCTCTCCTCTCCTCTCCTCTTGTCTTCAACACCCCTCTCACCCCACTGTCTCTCTTGTCTCCACCCACCCCCACTCATCTCCTCTCCACTCCTCTCCTCTTGTCTCACCACCACCTCCTCTCCAGTCCTCTCCTCTTGTCTCCACCACCCCTCTCCTCTCCTCTCCACTCCTCTCCTCTTGTCTCCACCACCCCAATCCTCTCCTCTCCTCCTCCTCTCTTGTCTCACCACCCACTCCTCTCCTCTCCACTCCTCTCCTCTTGTCTCCACCACCCCACTCCTCTCCTCTCATGGCTCCTCTCCTCTTGTCTCACCAGGAGTGTGGAGATAATCCCTCTCCTTTTCCTCTCCTCTTGTCTCCACCACCCACTCTTTCTCCTCTAACTCCACATGTTTCTGGTTTAACTATGTCTCCAACAGGTCACTCTCCTCTCCACTCCTCTCCTTTGTCAGATCCATAAATAATAACCCATGACCATCTCCTCTCTCTCCTCTCCTCTCCCTCTCCTCTCCTAATCCTCTCCTCTAACCTCAAAAGGCCCAATTGGGTTGTCGTCTCTCCTCACCTGTCCCTCTCCTCTCCTGGAAGGCAGAGACTCCTCTCCTCTCCCTAACTCCTCTCCTCTTCCTCTCCACCCCACTCACAAGCACGCACTCCTCTCCACACCCACAATATGACACCATTATCTAAACACCACCCCACTCCTCTACACCCATCAACACATCCTCTCCTCTTGTCTCCAACCCCTCCTAATGGCTTAATCTTCCTCTTGTCTAAATTGGGGCACCCCCTCTGAGATAATGAAATCTAACCTCCTCTCCTCTCCTCTCCTCTCCTCCTCTCCTCTCCTCTCCTCTCCTCTCCTCTCCTCTCCTCTCCCTCCACTCCTCCTCCTCTTGTCTCCACCACCCCCACTCCTCCTCCCTCCTCTCCTCTCCTCTCCACCATCCCTCCTCTCCTCTCCCTCCCTCCTCTCCTCTCCACTCCTCTCCTCTTGTCTCCACCACCCCACTCCTCTCCCTCCTTTCCCAGGTACCTCTCCCACTCCTCTCTCCCCTGTCACTCCTTTCCCTCCCCACCACTCTATCTCCACTCCTTTCCTATTATCCTTTTGACTCCTCTCCTCTCCCTCCTCTCCTCTTGTCTCCACCACCCACTCCTCGCCTCTCCTCCTCTCCTCATGTCTGTTGGCTTTTGAGGCTCTCCTCTACTCCTTCCTCATGTCTCCACCACCCACTCCTCAAAATCCTTGACAGACCTCTTGTCTCCACCACCCCCTCCTTTCCTCTCCACTCCTCTCCTCCTGTCTCCACCACCCCACTCCTGTCCTCTCCCTCCTTTCCTCTTGTCTCCACCACCCAACTCCTCTCCTCCTCTTGTCTCCACCACCCTCTTCCTCTCCATGGGACCCCTCTCCTCTCCTCTCCTCTCCTCTCCTCTCCTCTCCTCTCCTCTCCTCCCTCTCCTCTCCTCTGAGAAGATAGGGATCTCCTCTCCTCTTCTCTCTCCCTCTCCTCTCCTCTCTACTCCTCTTCTTGTCTCCACCACCCACCCCATGCCTCTCCTCTCCACTCCTCCTCTTGTCTCCACCACCTCCTCTCCTCTCCCTCCTCCTCTTGTCTCACCACCCCACTCCTCTCCTCTCCACTCCTCTCCTCTTGTCTCCACCACGCCTCCTCCTCTCCTCTCCACTCCTGTCTTGTCTCCACCACCCCCTCCTCTCCTCCCTCCTCTCCTCTTGTCTCCACCACCCCCACTCCTCTCCTCTCCACTCCTCTCCTCTTGTCTCCACCACTCCACTCCTCTCCTCTCCACTCCTCTCCTGTTGTCTCCACCACCCCATCCTCTCCTCTCCACTCCTCTCCTCTTGTCTCCTTTAGAAAACGCCTCTCCTCTCCTCCTCTCCTGTTGTCTCCACCACCCCACTCTTATTCTCCTCTCCACTCCCTTGACTTTTTCTCCACTACCCTGGACTCTATTTTAGAAAATATATCAACTATACCTCTTGTCTAGAAAATATATCCTCTCCTGAACTTCTTTAGAAAATCCTATTGTCTCCACTTATTTAGAAAATATATCCTCTCCTGAACTTATTTAAATCCACTCCTCTCCTCTTTTCTCCAACCCCACTTCTCTAGAAAATATATCCTATACTCCTCTCCTCTCCCTCTACCTCTCCTCTCCTCTCCTCTCCTCTCCTCTCCTCTCCTCTCCTCTCCTCTCCTCTCTACTCCTCTTGTCTTGTCTCCACCACCCCATTTAGAAAATATCCTCCCCACTCCTTTCCTCTTGTCTCCACCACCCCACTCCTGTCCCCCTCTCCACTCCTTTCGTCTTGTCTCCACCAAATACTCCTCTCCTCTCCACTCCTCTCCACTTGTCTCACCACCCACCTCATCTCCTCTTGTCTCCACCACCCCCTTTAGAAAATCTCCATCCTCTCCTCTCCTCTCCTCTGAACTTATTTAGAAAATATATCTCTTGTCTCCACCACCCCATAACCTCCTCTAATCTCCAAATAATCTATCTTGTGTCATTTAGAAAATATCATCATCCACTCAAATAGAAAATCTTGTGTCACCCACATTTAGAAAATATATCATACCTCTTATTTAGAAAATATGTCTCCACCACCCCATCATAAAGAAAATCATCATCTCCACTCTTGTCTCCACCACCCCATCCTGATCCTCTCCATCCTTTCCTCTTGTCTCCACCACCCAACTCCTCTCCTCTCCACTCCTCTCCTCTTGTCTCCACCACCCCACTCCTCTCCTCTTGTCTCCACCACCCCACTCCTCTCCTCTCCACTCCTCTCCACCACCACACTCCTCTCCTCTCCACTCCTCTCCTAATGCAGGCTGGTCACAGGAAAGAGCCATCGATTTTGGACGTTTGAAAAGGTCTTGAGGACATCAGTATAAGCCTTCGTTGGCACTCACCAAAAAAACAATTACACAGAACTCTAACTCACGAGGCTCAGAGCCAGAGTGCACAGCTTAGACCACTGCACCACGGAAGTTCACAATTATCTAGGAAGCAGGGAGAGTACTTGATGATACTTAATGGAAACAGCACATTGTTATAAATTATTTTTCTTTTAAGCCTTCCCCAAACTGTAGCCCTGACCTTAACCACAGAATTAATGCCTAAACTTAACCCATTGAGTTGTTTCTGGTTTAACTATGTAACCATGTGGAATTAACAGGTCAAACATTTTCCAATTCTGATTTGAAACTATGAGATCAGGTTGCCTAATGACCCAGGTGACCAGGTCTTTCTGGTTCCCAGGGCCTGGGATCTCTCTGATTGAGACAACTGCCATTGACCCCAAGATCAGGGTAAGGGTTAGGTCAGGCCACTAGCCACCCAGAGAAGCCCAGCTGATGGTTGTCGTCAGAGTTCAAAGGGCATGGCTCACCTGTCAACAGGAAAAAAGTGGAGGAGGAATAGAGAGTGAAAAGGAGGAGTGTGGAGAAAGAGAGTAACAGGTGCAGTTGACTCTCTTTTCTCTTTCCTACTTTGCTCATGCCCTCTTCTTTCTCAGAAGCACGCACACACACACGTATGCACACACACACACACACACGCGTATGCACACACCACACACACACACACACACACACACACACACACACACACACACACACACACACACACACACACACACTCATATGCTCCAACCATAATTGCTTGTAATGCTTTCGTTGATTGAGACCTCACAGCAAGGCCCCAGTCAATCAGACACTGAGGTTAATTAAGAAGGCAGACTGTGTGGCTGTGTGAGAGGGCTAGTGAAACCTAACCTAACCCGACCTCAAAGCTACACACACACACACGCACACACACACACACACACACACATAAAGGCATACACCCACAACCGTTATAGACACATGTACACTGTCAGGTAAACAGCCAGAAGAGATACATGTATAAATATGTGTACACCCATCAACACACGCTTAACTGTGGCCCTAAACCCCCAGGCATGTTGTGGCTTAATGGCTGGATGGGTAGCAGGCTTCAGGGAGGATTGGGGCACCTGGCTGGTTGGTGTGGTGAGATGGAACAGCTTCGGTTGAACGTCTGAACAGAAGTGCAACAATGTGGGGACAGAGGAATTGGGACAGAGGAATGGGACCTCCACTAGATGGGTGATTTTCCTACAATGGGGCGGTGTGTGTGTTTTTGCACGTGTTTGTGCATGCATATGTGCTTGCGTGGGTGTGCATGTGTGTGTGTTAGTGACTATGGTGAGGTATAGCTGACCCCCTCAGTCATAATTAAGAGCCTAGGAGCCTCAGAGTATTTGAGCCTATCCCAGTTGAACCCAGACACACTCCCCTAGACTGCAATGTTTATCTTTCATTAGACTACAATTACATGTCTCGCACACAAACACTCACCCCTGTGTCGCTCTCCCACACTCTCTCTTTCTCAATCTGTATCTGTATACTTCTCTTTTGACTCCAGTGTGTGTGTGTGTGTGTGTGTGTGTGTGTGTGTGTGTGTGTGTGTGTGTGTGTGTGTGTGTGTGTGTGTGTGTGTGTGTGTGTGTTGGCTTTTTGAGGCTTTTAGGGAGGATCAGAATAGTGTGTGGCCTGCTCACTAGCACACAAAATATTGACAGACATCCAGGTTCATATCACCCAGCTGAAATAATCAGAGGATAGGAGAGGCTCTCCTATGGGAGTGTGAGAGAGAGAGTGGGAGAGTGAAAGTGACAAATAAGGAAAGAGAGAAAGGGAGATAGCGCCTGAGAGTGGGAGAGAGAAAGAGAGAAAGAAAGAGAGAAAGTGAGAGAGATAGGGATAGAGAAAGAGCTGAAGAGCCTGAGAGTGGGAGAGAGAAAGAGAGAAAGAAAGAGAGAAAGTGAGAGAGATAGGGATAGAGAAAGAGCTGAAGAGCCTGAGAGTGGGAGAGAGAAAGAGAGAAAGAAAGAGAGAAAGTGAGAGAGATAGGGATAGAGAAAGAGCTGAAGAGCCTGAGAGTGGGAGAGAGAAAGAGAGAAAGAAAGAGAGAAAGTGAGAGAGATAGGGATAGAGAAAGAGCTGAAGAGCCTGAGAGTGGAGGGAGAAAGAGAGAAAGAAAGAGAGAAAGTGAGAAGAAGGGAAAGAAAGAGCTGAAGAGCCTGAGAGAAGAAAGAAAGAAAGAAAGAAAGAAAGAAAGAAAGAAAGAAAGAAAGAAAGAAAGAAAGAAAAAGAAAGAAAGAAAGAAAGAAAGAAAGAAAGAAAGAAAGAAAGAAAGAGAGAAAGAAAAGAGAAAGAAAGAAAGAAAGAAGACCACCCCATCAAAAGAAAGAGAGAAAAAAGAAAGATTTAGAAAGAATAGAAAGAAAGAAAGATACCCCATCAACCTTGACTATTTAGAAAATATATCAACTATACCTTGACTTATTTAGAAAATATATCAACTATACCTTGACTTCTTTAGAAAATATATCAACTATACCTTGACTTATTTAGAAAATATATCAACTATACCTGAACTTATTTAGAAAATATATCAACTATACCTTGACTTATTTAGAAAATATATCAACTATACCTGAACTTATTTAGAAAATATATCAACTATACCTGACTTTAGAAAATATATCAACTATTCTTTAGAAAATATATCAACTATACCTTGACTTATTTAGAAAATATATCAACTATACCTGAAAATATATCAACTTATTTAGAAAATATATCAACTATACCTGGACTTATTTAGAAAATATATCAACTATACCTGAACTTATTTAGAAAATATATCAACTATACCTGGACTTATTTAGAAAATATATCAACTATACCTGAACTTATTTAGAAAATATATCAACTATACCTGACTTATTTAGAAAATATATCAACTATACCTGACTTATTTAGAAAATATATCAACTATACCTGGACTTATTTAGAAAATATATCAACTATACCTGAACTTATTTAGAAAATATATCAACTATACCTGAACTTATTTAGAAAATATATCAACTATACCTGACTTCTTTAGAAAATATATCAACTATACCTGAACTTATTTAGAAAATATATCAACTATACCTGAACTTATTTAGAAAATATATCAACTATACCTGAACTTATTTAGAAAATATATCAACTATACCTGAACTTATTTAGAAAATATATCAACTATACCTGAACTTATTTAGAAAATATATCAACTATACCTGAACTTATTTAGAAAATATATCAACTATACCTGGACTTATTTAGAAAATATATCAACTATACCTGAACTTATTTAGAAAATATATCAACTATACCTGAACTTATTTAGAAAATATATCAACTATACCTGGACTTATTTAGAAAATATATCAACTATACCTGGACTTATTTAGAAAATATATCAACTATACCTGAACTTATTTTGACTATACCTGACTTTATTTAGAAAATATATCAACTATACCTGAACTTATTTAGAAAATATATCAACTATACCTGAACTTATTTAGAAAATATATCAACTATACCTGGACTTCTTTAGAAAATATATCAACTATACCTGGACTTATTTAGAAAATATATCAGCTATACCTGGACTTCTTTAGAAAATATATCAACTATACCTTGACTTATTTAGAAAATATATCAACTATACCTTGACTTCTTTAGAAAATATATCAACTATACCTTGACTTATTTAGAAAATATATCAACTATACCTTGACTTATTTAGAAAATATATCAACTATACCTGGACTTCTTTAGAAAATATATCAACTATACCTTGACTTATTTAGAAAATATATCAACTATACCTGAACTTATTTAGAAAATATATCAACTATACCTGAACTTATTTAGAAAATATATCAACTATACCTGAACTTATTTAGAAAATATATCAACTATACCTGACTTATTTAGAAAATATATCAACTATACCTGAACTTATTTAGAAAATATATCAACTATACCTGGACTTATTTAGAAAATATATCAACTATACCTGAACTTATTTAGAAAATATATCAACTATACCTGAACTTATTTAGAAAATATATCAACTATACCTGAACTTATTTAGAAAAAATCAACTATACCAACTATTTAGAAAATATATCAACTATACCTGAACTTATTTAGAAAATATATCAACTATACCTGGACTTATTTAGAAAATATATCAACTATACCTGGACTTATTTAGAAAATATATCAACTATACCTGACTTATTTAGAAAATATATCAACTATACCTGGACTTATTTAGAAAATATATCAACTATACCTGGACTTATTTAGAAAATATATCAACTATACCTTGACTTATTTAGAAAATATATCAGCTATACCTGGACTTCTTTAGAAAATATATCAACTATACCTTGACTTATTTAGAAAATATATCAACTATACCTTGACTTCTTTAGAAAATATATCAACTATACCTTGACTTATTTAGAAAATATATCAACTATACCTTGACTTATTTAGAAAATATATCAACTATACCTGGACTTCTTTAGAAAATATATCAACTATACCTTGACTTATTTAGAAAATATATCAACTATACCTTGACTTCTTTAGAAAATATATCAACTATACCTTGACTTCTTTAGAAAATATATCAACTATACCTGGACTTATTCCACATTTTTGTAGTGTTACAAATGGAATACATCGGGGGTTTTCTCTCTCACCCATCTACACACAATACCCCATAATGACAAATTGAAGACATGTTTTTAGAAATTTGTGCAAATATATTGAAAATTACATACATAAATATCTCATATACATAATTATTCACACCCCTAAGTCAATACATGTTCGAATCACTTTTGGCAGCGATTACAGCTGTAAGTCTTTCTGGGTCTCTAAGTATCTAAGAGCTTTTCACACCTGGAATGTCAAATTGTTTGTTGATCATTGCTAGACAGACATTTTCAAGTCATTCCATTAATTTTCAAGCAGATTTAAGTCAAAACTGTGATATTAGTAAGCAACTCCAGTGTATATTTGACCTTGTGTTTTAGGTTATTGTCCTACTGAAAGGTGCATTTGTCTCCCAGTGTCTGGTGGAAAGCAGACTGAACCAGGTTTTCCTCTAGGTTTTTGCCTGCGCTTTGCTCTATTCCAATTATTTTTCCCAAAAAACTCCCTAGTCATTACCGATGACAAGCATACCCATAACATGATGCAGCCACCACCATGCTTGAAAATATGTAGAGTAGTACTTAGTGATGTGTTGTGTTGGATTTGCCCCAAATATAATCCTCTGTATTCAGGACATAAAGTAAATTTCTTTGACACATTTTCTGCAGTTTTATTTCAGTGCCTTATTACAAACAGGATGTATGTTTTGGAATATTTTTCTAATGTACAGGCTTCCTTCTTTTCAAGCTATCATTTAGCTTAGTATTGTGGTGTAACAACAATGTTGTTGATCCATCCTCAGCTTTCTCCTGTCACAGCCATTAAACTCTGTAACTGTTATAAAGTCACCATTGACCTCATGGTGAAATCTATGAGCGGTTTCCTTCCTCTCCTTCCTCTCCGGCAACTGAGTTTGCAATGACTGGTTATACTGATACACCATCCAAAGAGTAATTAATAACTTTCCCATGGTCAAAGGGATATTCAATGTCGGATTTTTTATTTTTTATTTACCCATCTACCAATGGGTGCCCTTCTATGCGAGGCATTAGAAAACCTCCCTTGACTTTGTGGTTGAATCTGTGTTTGAAATGCTTGACTGAGGGACCTTGTGTGTGTTTTTTTATGTGTGGGGTACAGAGATGAGGCAGTCCTTCAGAAATCATGTTAAACACTATTATTGCACACAGAGTTGGTCCAATTTATTATGTGACATGTTTTTTTTTATTATGATGTTTTTTTGACCCCTTTTTCTCCCCAATTTCATGGTATCCAATTGTTATAGTAGCTACTATCTTGTCTCATCGCTACAACATCACTACAACTCCCGTACGGGCTCGGGAGAGACGAAGGTTGAAAGTCCTGCGTCCTCCGAAACACAACCCAACCAAGCCGCACTGCTTCTTAACACAGCGCGCATCCAACCCGGAAGCCAGCCGCACCAATGTGTCGGAGGAAACACCGTGCACCTGGCAACCTTGGTTGGCACGCACTGTGCCCGGCCCGCCACAGGAGTCGCTGGTGCGCGATGAGACAAGGATATCCCTACCAGCCAAACCCTCCCTAACCCGGACGACGCTAGGTCAATTGTGCGTCGCCCCACGGACCTCCAGGTCGCGGCCGGTTGCGACAGAGCCTGGGCGCGAACCCAGGGTCTCTGGTGGCACAGCTGGCGCTGCAGTACAGAGCCCTTAACCACTGCGCCACCCGGGAGGCTATTATGTGACTTGTTAAGCAAATTTTTACTCTTGTACTTATTTAAGCTTGAAAACTTCTTGACTTGACATTTTAACTTTTAGTTTTTAATGAATTTGTAAAAAATTCTAAAAACATAATTCCACTTTGACATTATGGGGTATTGTGTGTAGGCCAGTGACACAACATCTCTGTAACACAACACAATGTGAAAAATGTCAAGGGGTGTGAATACTTTCTGAAGGCACTGTAATTCATGATTATTATAATATATTCCACAGATTTTATATTAAATATGGAACATGCAAAGTGATGTAAAACAGAAGCAGATATTGGACATCGTAAAATACTAAAACATAACGTTGCGGTTTCCAAACTACATAGCAGTGTTCTTGGAATACGCGACACCGTGCATATGCTGAAATCATCAAATGGGTTAGTACACTAAGGTTTTCCAAGGTATCCCATGAGTTTTAAATACACAGACACGGACACGGACACACACACACACACACACACACACACACACAGACACACACACACTGGAGTCAGCTGGTCTAGACGGTGAACAAGAAGAGACACTGTGCTAACCCAGTCAATGACCAGGGGGCAGAGGGACACAACAGACACACCTCACTTTAAATTTGTCTACGTGTTTGTGGATTATCCAATGTCTTTTTCGGTTTTATAGGGGATCATTTCAGACCATTTTCGCTGTCTGTTCATGATTATATTAGCATGTATATTGCATCTTGTAAATGTCATGTAAACGTTATCATAATATATTATAGAAGATAGTGTTTACGCTGCTGGTAAGCCTGGATGACATCACTGTCAGACAGCGATGTGGTAATAACACTTGTGTGGTGCTGAGATGACGAAGCATAGAGAGGCTTGTGTGTTGGAGTGTGTGTGGAGGTGTCATTACAGAAGAGTAGACAGGGTCATTACCTTAGCTCAGATTTAAACCAAGCTTATATCTGTCTCCCATCCTCTCACTCTATCACCACACTCCATTTCACTCTAGTAGGTTCCTCAATTTCTTTCTTAGGTTTTTGCATTCTTCATCACTCTCTCTCTCAACCTCTCTGTCCCCCTCTCTCATCTCTTTCTCTCTCTCTCTCTCTTTCTCTCTCTCTCTCTCTCTCTCTTTCTCTCTCTCTCTCCCTCTCTTTCTCTCTCTCTCTCTCTCTCTCTCTCTCTCTCTCTCTCTCTCTCTTTCTCTCTCTCTTTCTCTCTCTCTCTCTTTCTCTCTCTCTCTCTCTCTCTCTCTCTCTCTCTCTCTCTCTCTCTCTCTCTCTCTCTCTCTCTCTCAATCTCAATCTCTAAAAAAATCCAGGTTTGTGTTTGCTCTAATATTAGACCCAGGGAGTGAGGGAGAGGAGGAGAGAGACACCTTGGCAAGCTTTCCAAAGTCCTGTTGAGGTATTTTCTTGTGTAAACATTGATGTGTGGGACTATATGAAGATGTTGACATACACATACACAAACGCACATATACAAAAACATCTCAAACATACTGTACACTCTCCCATCACAAACACACCCTTTCTCTCTACAGTTGACTGTGCTGTATATCTTTCATTTACACATTCCTTCACACAGCGGACCCTAACGCAGTTCCTCCTTTCTAATGCATCACAATTTCACTGAACTTTGCTCTCCTCCCACAGCTGCAGCCACGAGGTCCATCGCCACACCTCCACCCCACCGTCACTAGCCCCACAATGTCTATTTTTTGCCCTCCCCCAACCCTAACCCTAGCTTCGTATACACACCTCGGTTCCACCCATAACC
>NC_056450.1:31973059-31978059 GCF_018296145.1 Oncorhynchus tshawytscha | reverse complement strand
GAATTAACAAAAAAACTGAGAAAAACTAAGAATAATATTTGGCCCAAAACATAAAGTACACAGTGGCAGAATACCTGACCACCGTGACTGACCCAAAATCATGGAAAGCTTTGACTATATACAGACTCGTTGTGCAGACCTCACTACCCTCTGGAGAGCCTTACGGTTGTGGGCGGAGCAGTTGCCGTACCAGGCGGTGATACAGCCCGCCAGGATGCTCTCGATTGTGCATCTGTAGAAGTTTGTGAGTGCTTTAGGTGACAAGCCGAATTTCTTCAGCCTCCTGAGGTTGAAGAGGCGCTGCTGCGCCTTCTTCACAATGCTGTCTGTGTGGGTGGACCAATTCAGTTTGTCTGTGATGTGTATGCCGAGGAACTTAAAACTTGCTACCCTCTCCACTACTGTTCCATCGATGTGGATAGGGGGGTGTTCCCTCTGCTGTTTCCTGAAGTCCACAATCATCTCCTTAGTTTTGTTGACGTTGAGTGTGAGGTTATTTTCCTGACACCACACTCCGAGGGCCCTCACCTCCTCCCTGTAGACCGTCTCGTCGTTGTTGGTAATCAAGCCTACCACTGTTGTGTCGTCCGCAAACTTGATGATTGAGTTGGAGGCGTGCGTGGCCACGCAGTCGTGGGTGAACAGGGAGTACAGGAGAGGGCTCAGAACGCACCCTTGTGGGGCCCCAGTGTTGAGGATCAGTGGGGTGGAGATGTTGTTGCCTACCCTCACCACCTGGGGGCGGCCCGTCAGGAAGTCCAGTACCCAGTTGCACAGGGCGGGGTCGAGACCCAGGGTCTCGAGCTTGATGACGAGCTTGGAGGGTACTATGGTGTTAAATGCCGAGCTGTAGTCGATGAACAGCATTCTCACATAGGTATTCCTCTTGTCCAGATGGGTTAGGGCAGTGTGCAGTGTGGTTGAGATTGCATCGTCTGTGGACCTATTTGGGCGGTAAGCAAATTGGAGTGGGTCTAGGGTGTCAGGTAGGGTGGAGGTGATATGGTCCTTGGACGCCGTCTGGGCCTGCAGCCTTGCAAGGGTTAACACGTTTAAATGTTTTACTCACCTCGGCTGCAGTGAAGGAGAGGCTGCATGTTTTGTTTGCAGGCCGTGTCAGTGGCACTGTATTGTCCTCAAAGCAGGCAAAAAAGTTATTTAGTCTGCCTGGGAGCAAGACATCCTGGTCCGTGACGGGGCTGGTTTTCATTTTGTAATCCGTGATTGACTGTAGACCCTGCCACATACCTCTTGTGTCTGAGCCGTTGAATTGAGATTCTACTTTGTCTCTATACTGACGCTTAGCTTGTTTGATTGCCTTGCGGAGGGAATAACTACACTGTTTGTATTCGGTCATATTTCCGGTCACCTTGCCCTGATTAAAAGCAGTGGTTCGCGTTTTCAGTTTCATGCGAATGCTGCCATCAATCCACGGTTTCTGGTTTGGGAATGTTTTAATCGTTGCTATGGGAACGACATCTTCAACGCACGTTCTAATGAACTCGCACACCGAATCAGGGTATTCGTCAATGTTGTTGTCTGACGCAATACGAAACATATCCCAGTCCTCGTGATGGAAGCAGTCTTGGAGTGTGGAATCAGATTGGTCGGACCAGCGTTGAACAGACCTCAGCGTGGGAGCTTCTTGTTTTAGTTTCTGTCTGTAGGCAGGGATCAACAAAATGGAGTCGTGGTCAGCTTTTCCAAAAGGAGGGCGGGGCAGGGCCTTATATGCGTCGCGGAAGTTAGAATAGCAGTGATCCAAGGTTTTGCCAGCCCTGGTTGCGCAATCGATATGCTGATACAATTTAGGGAGTCTTGTTTTCAGATTAGCCTTGTTAAAATCCCCAGCTACAATGAATGCAGCCTCAGGATGTATGGATTCCAGTTTGCAAAGAGTCAAATAAAGTTTGTTCAGAGCCATCGATGTTTCTGCTTGGGGGGGAATATATACGGCTGTGAGTATAATCGAAGAGAATTCCCTTGGTAGATAATGCGGTCGACATTTCATTGTGAGGAATTCTAAATCAGGTGAACAGAAGGACTTGAGTCCCTGTATGCTTTTGTGACCACACCACGTCTCGTTAGCCATAAGGCATACGCCCCCGCCCCTCTTCTTACCAGAAAGATGTTTGTTTCTGTCGGCGCGATGCGTGGAGAAACCAGCTGGCTGCACCGACTCCAATAGCGTCTCTCCAGTGAGCCATGTTTCCGTGAAGCAAAGAACATTACAGTCTCTGATGTCCCTGTGGAATGCTACCCTTGCTCGGATTTCATCAACCTTGTTGTCAAGAGACTGGACATTGGCGAGAAGTATACTGGGGAGTGGTGCACGATGAGCCCGTCTCCGGAGTCTGACCAGAAGACCGCTACGTTTCCCTCTTTTACAAAGTCGTTTTTTTGGGTCGCCGGCTGGGATCCTTCCGTTGTCCTGGGTGAAAGGCAGAACACAGGATCCGCTTCGCGAAAGTCATATTCTTGGTCGTACTGATGGTGAGTTGACGCTGCTCTTATATTCAGTAGTTCTTCTCGACTGTATGTAATGAAACCTAAGATGACCTGGGGTACTAATGTAAGAAATAACATGTAAAAAAACAAAAAACTGCATAGTTTCCTAGGAACGCGAAGCGAGGCGGCCATCTCTGTCGGCGCCGGAAGAACACAGCTTAGACCACTGCAGCTTAAACAAATCAAATGTTGATAAACTCCCATATCTATTGGGTGAAAATCCACAGTGTGCCATCACAGCAGAAAGATTTTAGATTTTTTACCAGTGAAGAACAAACACCATTGTAAATACTACCCATATTTATGTTTATTTGCACTTCATTACAACACTGTACATAGACATAATATCGCAATTAAAATGTCTTTATTCCTTTGGACATTTTGTGAGTGTAATGTTTATTGTTAATTTTTTATTGTTTATTTGACTTTTGTTTTTTATCTATTTCACTTGCTTTGGCAATGTTAACGTGTGTTTCCCATGCCAATAAAGCCCTTTGAGTTGAATTGAGAGACAGCGAGAGATCACTTTAGCTGGTTTTGTGCTGAGACGTCAAAGTAAGGCCTGAGATTAAACATTGAAATTAAGTGATGGTCTGGCACCGTGCCCATCTGAAAGCTTTGTGTATGGTATGGTATGCGTGTGTTGTGCATGTGGACATGCTAGTGTGCGTGTGTGTGTGTGTTGTGTGTGTGGACATGCTAGTGTGTGTGTGTTGTGTGTGTAGACATGCTTGTGTGTGTGGGTGTCTGTCTTTCTATTTCTATTTGCAAGTTTGCGTACCCATGGGGGAAGGGGGGGGGGATATATGTCCTTCCAATGGGCCAACTCCCACCCAGAGGGAAAGGCCCCTCAATGTCCTTTCAACCTCACTAATGTCCCTCTGTCCCTATGTTCCTCCACACAGGAAAGAAGTGTGTGAAGGAATCTGTGTCATTGTTGACTGCCTATACCTTGCACAATTGTTTGTGTGAGAGAGTATGTGTGTGTGTGTGTGTGTGTGTGTGTGTGTGTGTGTGTGTGTGTGTGTGTGTGTGTGTGTGTGTGTGTGTGTGTGTGTGTGTGTGTGTGTGTGTGTGTGTGTGTGTGTGTGTGTGTGTGTGTGTGTGTGTGTGTGTGTGACCCCTACGTATAAGAGTGTGTGGTGGTGTGACAGTGTGAAAGGCACAGGAAGGAAAGGCTGTGTTTCCTCTGATGCTCCTGCTGCCATGGACCTGAGAAGATAAGGACACACACACACAGATATATTACAGTGTAAATGGTATGGGATGTCAGCTCCCCAGGAGTAGCCTGTACTAACACCCCCCTTCCAAAACCTCCTGTGAAACCCACCACATGGTCATTCCATAATATTCCCAAGCCTCCAACAACACTCGATCTGTTCCCTTCCACATCTTTTCATTGCAACTGAAACTGTACACTGAAGTGTGTTGTTATTGTGTGTTGGGACAACCTGATCACTAGAAAAAAACTACAATTTTTGACATTTGAATAGGTCCTGAGAACACCGAAATATGCTTCCTTGGCGCTCAAGCCACGAGAATACTAAGAAGACTGATGATACCTGATGGTAATAGCGAGTTGTTTTTAATCATTTTGTTTTCTGCCTTCCCTAAACCATAGCCCTAACCTTAACCACTCAGAATGAATACCTAAATTGTTAACCTTAAACTATCAACCTTTGAGTTGTTCCTGTTTAATCCTGTAACCACGTGGAATTAACCCTGTAATTACGTGGAATTAATGTGTCAAAAACATTAATCCACAATACGTCGAACTTCGAAGGGGAATTATGAGCTCTTGTTGGGGATTGATTCAACTAGCAGTCACATTGTGGGTGGGACAGACTGAAAAGGAGGTTGGTAGACCAACTTGATCTCATACGTTGACTATTGTAGCTGAAAACGGCTGATTTTCAAAAAAATGTATCCACAATATGTCGAACTTCGAAGGGGAATTATGAGCTCTTGTTGGGGATAGATTTTTTTATTTTTTATTTATTTAACCAGGTAGGCTAGTTGAGAACAAGTTCACATTTGCAACTGCGACCTGGCCAAGATAAAGCATAGCAGTGTGAACAGACAACAACACAGAGTTACACATGGAGTAAACAATTAACAAGTCAATAACACAGTAGAAAAAGAAAAAAAAGATTCAACTAGCAGTTACATTGTGGGTGGGACAGACTGAAAAGGAGGTTGGTAGACCAACGTGGATTTTTGACCCATTAATTCCATGTGGTTACAGGGTTAAACCAGAAACAACTCAAAGGGTTAAGTTTAGGTAATAATTCTGTGGTTAAGGTCAGGGCTACAGTTTGGGACTTAAAACTAAAATAATTTATAACAATGTGCTTTTTCCATTAAGTATCATCAAGTACTCTCCCTGCTTCCTAGATAATTGTGAACTGCCGTGGTGCAGTGGTCTAAGCTGTGTACTTTGGCTCTGAGCCTCGTGAGTTGGAGCCTAGTGGGGGGGGGACACATATATCGGC
>NC_056450.1:30968059-31003059 GCF_018296145.1 Oncorhynchus tshawytscha | reverse complement strand
GATATGTATGTTGAAGAGGGTGGGGCTTAATCTGCTTCCCTGTCTCACCCCACGGCCCTGTGGGAAGAAATGTGTGTGCTTTTTGCCTATTTTAACCGCACACTTGTTGTTTGTGTACACGGATTTTATAATGTCGTATATTTTTTTCCCCCAACACCACTTTCCATCAATTTGTATAGCAGACCCTCACGCCATATTGAGTTTAAGGCTTTTTTGAAATTAACAAAGCATGAGAAGACATTGCCTTTGCTTTGGTTTGTTTGGTTGTCAATTAGGGTATGCAAGGTGAATACATAGTCTGTTGTACAATAATTTGGTAAAAAGCCAATTTGACATTTGCTCAGTACATTGTTTTCACTGAGGAAATGTACAAGTCTGCTGTTAATGATAATGCGGATGATTTTCCCAAGGTTGCTGTTGACACATATCCCACGGTAGTTATTGTGGTCAAATTTGTCTCTGCTTTTGATCAGTCCTTGGTTCCAAATATTGGGGAAGATGCCAGAGCTAAGGATGATGTTAAAGACTTTTAGTATAGCCAATTGGAATTTGTTGTCTGTATATTTGATCATTTCATTGAGGATACCATCAACACCACAGGCCTTTTTTTGGGGTTGGAGGGATCTTATTTTGTCCTGTAGTTCATTCAAGGTAATTGGAGAATCCAGTGGGTTCTGGTTCTCTCTCTCTCCCTGTCTCTCTCTCTGTCTCACTCTTTCTCGCTCATGTTGTAACAGTAATAATCTGCTACTGTATTTTTGTGTGTTATCTGTGATGGTTTTGTTTGTCTTGTGTAGTTTCTTAATCATTGTACCTTTACTGTATGTGTAAGCATGTACACGCAGGGCCCAGCTGTAAAAGAGACCTTGGTCTCAGTCTGTGTTCCTTGTTGAAATAAAGGTAGAATAATAATCCAGTACATTGGCACTTTGTGAGGCTATTCACCAAATCCCAATGACAGAGAAAGGAAAGGGTAAATGATCCCAGGAACCTGCAGAGTTACATGAGCCAGAGTTACCTGCTTGCTTTGGTGTTGCTGTGATCTGTGGCTGTAGCTCACGTTACGTTAGATGCACTCACCATCTCCCAGTACAGATCCCAGAACAGATCCCAGTACAGATCCCAGTACAGATCCCAGTACAGATCCCAGTACAGATCCCAGAACAGATCCCAGAACAGATCCCAGAACAGATCCCAGAACAGATCCCAGTACAGATCCCAGAACAGATCCCAGTACAGATCCCTTATGACCTTGTGAGTCTACAGAGTATGTTATTGTCCTTCACTCTATCCTCCCAATGACAAGACTTGTTATTGTTAAAACCTTGACAAGTTATATAGTATAATCAGTCTCAAGGACAACAGCAGACCTTTCTATTGGGTCAAATCGTCACCTAACCTTAGATAAACAAACAGACTCATTATAGGTAGCCTTCAGTCCCGAGGTAAACTGTCTGCTTCTCTTTCCTTGTTAACAACCTCTCCTCCTTCCCTTCCTCTTGTATTCTCCCTCTACCTTCTCCTCCCCCTCTCTGCTGAGGGTCGTTGGGGTTGGTAATGCAGATGGCCCGTTAAACAAATGGCTAATGGCTTCAGTTACAACGCTGGACGCACACACACACACACACACACATACACACATACATACATACACACGCACACATACATACACACGCACACATACATACACACACACGCATACACACACACACATACATACACACACACACACATACACACACACACACACACACATACACACACGCACACATACACACACACGCACACATACATACACACACACGCACACACACACACACACACACACATACACACACACACACACACATACACGCACGCACGCACACACACACACACACACACACGCACGCACACATACACACACACACACACCACGTTTGGGATTGGGAGTCACGATTCCCATCCCGAAAAGCAATTACACTGCTCCTCTCAATCCGGTGCTACCATCAGGGGCTGGTTCGTTTTGCATCAGAAAGAGGCGTTATATATGGCTGTGTGTGCGTGTGTGTGCGTGTGTGTGCGTGTGTGTTTGTGTGTGCATGTGTGTGCATGTGTGTGTGTGTGTTTGTGTGTGCATGTGTGTGTGTGTGTTTGTGTGTGTCTGAGTAGATGTACACCTTTCCTCCTGTCGCTCTAATCATCAACCCTAGTCACCGACCCAGGCCACCCAAAAGAGAAACCAGAAACAGTCTCTCTCTGCTCCCCCCGACACCTTCTCTCTTCCCCATATCTCTCGTCAGCCTCACACTTCCTCCCTCTCTCTCCTCTCCCCTCTCTCCTCTCTCTCTCCCTCTCTATCCTCTCCTTCTCTCCCTCTCTCCCCCAGTACTCTCACTCTCACTCTCACCTATACATTTTCTCTCCTCACCAAATGTTCCCTGTACACCTCCCCTCCTCTCCTCCCTCTATCCTCTGGGTTGGGGCCTAATAATGTCCTGTGAATTTACTGCTCTGACAGGGTTGCCATCTCCTTTGGGTGTCACAGATCCTCAAATAGGTCTGCAATTTACTGTGTCAACAAGCAGCCGAGTGTCTGCTTGTCAGTGGGGGGGTTAAACTTCCCACAACCTTTCTCTCTCTCCTTCCCTCTTGCTCTTTGTCTCCCTCTCCAACTTTTCTTTCTAATCACTCCCTCACTCGCTCTCTCAATTCAATTCAAAGGGATTTATTGGCATGGGACACATATGTTTACATTTTCAAAGCAAGTGAAATAGATAATAAACAAAACTGAAATAAACAATAACAAATTAATAGTACATATTACACTCCAAAGGAATAGAGACATTTCAAATGTCACATTATGTCTATATACAGTGTTGTAACGATGTGCAAATACTTAAATTAACAAAGGGAAATAAATAAACATAAATATGGGTTGTATTTTTTTCTCCATTTTGGGCCAAATAGCATTCTAGTTTGCTCAGTTTTTGGTTAATTTTTTCCAATGTGTCATATAATTATCTTTTTGTTTTCTCATGATTTGTTTGTGTCTAATTGTGTTGCTCTGCTGGGGCTCTGTGGGGTCTGTTTGTGTTTGTGAACAGAGACCCAGGACCAGCTTGCTTAGGGGACTCTTCTCCAGGTTCATCTCTCTGTAGGCGATGGCTTTGTTATGGAAGGTTTGGGAATCACTTCCTTTTAGGTGGTTGTAGAATTTTTTTTTTTCTGGATGTTGATAATTAGTGGGTATCGGCCTAATTCTGCTCTGCATGCATTATTTGGTGTTTTACGTTGTTTCTGCAGACAGAATCTCAATTTGGTGTTTGTACCATTTTGTGAATTCTTTGTTGGTGAGCCAGACCTCACAACCATAAAGGGCAACGGGTTCTATAATTGATTCAAGTATTTTTAGCCAGATCCTAATTGGGATGTTGAATTTTATGTTCCTTTTGATGGCATAGATGGCCCTTCTTTCCTTGTCTCTCAGATCATTCACAGCTTTGTGGAAGTTACCTGTGGTGCTGATGTTTAGGCCGAGGTACAGTAGATCTTGTTTTTTTTGTGCTCTAGGGCAACTGTGTCTCGATGGAATTTGACTTCAGATTCTAGTAGGGTGAGGCTGGGCGCTGCAGACTGTTCTAGTACCCTCTCCAATTCGTTGATATATATGTGGAGAGAGCGTGGGGCTGCATCCCTGTCTCACCCCACGGCCCTGTAGAAAGGAATGTGTGTTTTGCCAGTGAAGTAGATAATAAAGAAAAGTGAAATAAACAATGAGAAATTTGCATCCTTCCTTCTCTCCCTCCTGGGGATAAACAGACCATGAAGCAGAGCATACTGCTGAAGCCGTTTCGCTCCCAAGCAGTCCACCATTTCTGTTTGTGTTGTTTCTGTCTCTCCTCCTGTTCCCTCTATCCCTGCACTCATCTCCTTTGGTGCCTCCCCCCAACCCTCTCTCGCTCTCTCTAAAGTTGCATTAGTTGTCCAACACCACTCACATCAATCCCACAATCCCTTCGCTTGCGGTATAACATGTGAGCCCTTTTACAGATTCTTCCACTCCAAGCATTTTTTCTTCTTTTTGTCTTCCAAATGCTTGTTCTGCCCAAGAGGCTCTGATAGGTTCCAGGTCATATGAGGGAGCCACATGGCAATAGAAGGAATATGTTTCCCATATCTTACACAGCACTCATATACTGCACACAGTACATACAGTTGTCGGAAGTTTACATACACTTAGGTTGCAGTCATTAAAACTCGTTTTTCAACCACTCCACAAATTTCTTGTCACAAAGCCCTGACCTCAATCCTTAGAAAATTTGTGGGCAGAACTGAAAAAGCGTGTTCGAGCAAGGAGGCCTACAAACCTGATTCAGTTACACCAGCTCTGACAGGAGGATTGGGCATGAGACAAGCTAAACACAGAGTTATCTTTTCTGATTAGCACAGGCAGTATTTCCAAATCTGATGTCTACAAAGTAACTGTTTACTTTATTTGCTTATAGGGTGGCAAATAATTAACTCCATGGTAAAGGTCAAAGGGTACATGCTTAATGCTAACTTCAATCATGTCCTATATTCTCACTCTTGTATCATTTATTTTCAGTTAGACTAACATGGAAGAGGATTAGTGTTAGTGAAGGATAGATGTGAAAGTCAATCTGTTTACTGACATAGTGCTCCAAATCCCTTCAGGCCCATCAAAGAGTAACAAGACAATACACTTTTTATTTAAATATTTGTTTTTTGTCTTTTCTCTCTCTTTTCTCTCTCTTTTCTCTCTCTTTTCTCTCTCTTTTCTCTCTCTTTTCTCTCTCTTTTCTCTCTCTTTTCTCTCTCTTTTCTCTCTCTTTTCTCTCTCTTTTCTCTCTCTTTTCTCTCTCTTTTCTCTCTCTTTTCTCTCTCTCCTCTGCTTTCCATACATGCCCTTTTAACCTGCTTTCTGTGAAATCCACTCGGAAAGCTCTGTCTACTCCATACACTTTATCCCAAAGATTAGAAGGGATTTGTCCCTGTGTCAGCGCAGATTGGAGGGAGGCAGAGAAGAATAGGACTGTAGGAGGGAGTAGTAGAGGTGGTAGAGGAGGATAGGACTAAAGGAGGGAGTAGTAGAGGTGGATAGGACTGAGTGAGGGAGTAGTAGAGGTGGATAGGTCTGAAGGAGGGAGTAGTAGAGGTGATAGAGGTGGATAGGACTGAAAGAGGGAGTAGTAGAGGTGTATAGGACTGAACCGGCAGTTAACCCACTGTTCCTAGGCCGTCATTGAAAACAAGAATTTGTTCTTAACTGACTTGCCTAGTTAAATAAAGGTAAAATAAATAAATAGAGGTGTATAGGTCTGCAGGAGGGAGTAGTAGAGGTGGATAGGTCTGAAGGAGGGAATAGTAGAGGTGGATAGGTCTAAAGGAGGGAATAGTAGAGGTGGATAGGACTGAAGGAGGGAATAGTAGAGGTGGATAGGACTGAAGGAGGGAATAGTAGAGGTGGATAGGACTGAAGGAGGGAATAGTAGAGGTGGATAGGACTGAAGGAGGTAATAGTAGAGGTGGATAGGTCTGAAGGAGGGAATAGTAGAGGTGGATAGGTGGACTGAAGGAGGGAATAGTAGAGGTGGATAGGACTGAAGGAGGGAATAGTAGAGGTGGTTAGGACTGAAGGAGGGAATAGTAGAGGTGGATAGGACTGAAGGAGGGAATAGTAGAGGTGGATAGGACTGAAGGAGGGAATAGTAGAGGTGGATAGGACTGAAGGAGGGAATAGTAGAGGTGGATAGGACTGAAGGAGGGAATAGTAGAGGTGGATAGGACTGAAGGAGGAATAGTGAAGAGAGGGTGGATAGATAGGACTGAAGGAGGGAATAGTAGAGGTGGATAGGACTGAAGGAGGGAATAGTAGAGGTGGATAGGACTGAAGGAGGGAATAGTAGAGGTGGATAGGTCTGAAGGAGGGAATAGTAGAGGTGGATAGGTCTGAAGGAGGGAGTAGTAGAGGTGGATAGGTCTGAAGGAGGGAATAGTAGAGGTGGATAGGACTGAAGGAGGGAGTAGTAGAGGTGGATAGGTCTGAATGAGGGAGTAGTAGAGGTGGATAGGTCTGAAGGAGGGAGTAGTAGAGGTGGATAGGTCTAAAGGAGGGAATAGTAGAGGTGGATAGGTCTAAATAAGGGAGTAGTAGAGGTGGATAGGACTGAAGGAGGGAATAGTAGAGGTGGATAGGACTGAAGGAGGGAATAGTAGAGGTGGATAGGACTGAAGGAGGGAATAGTAGAGGTGGATAGGACTGAAGGAGGGAATAGTAGAGGTGGATAGGACTGAAGGAGGGAATAGTAGAGGTGGATAGGACTGAAGGAGGGAATAGTAGAGGTGGATAGGTCTGAAGGAGGGAATAGTAGAGATGGATAGGTCTAAATAAGGGAGTAGTAGAGGTGGATAGGACTGAAGGAGGGAGTAGTAGAGGTGGATAGGTCTGAATGAGGGAGTAGTAGAGGTGGATAGGACTGAATGAGGGAGTAGTAGAGGTGGATAGGACTGAAGGAGGGAGTAGTAGAGGTGGATAGGACTGAAGGAGGGAGTAGTAGAGGTGGTAGAGGTGGATAGGTCTGAAGGAGGGAGTAGTAGAGGTGGATAGGACTGAAGGAGGGAGTAGTAGAGGTGGATAGGTCTGAAGGAGGGATTTGTAGAGATGGATAGGACTGAAGGAGGGAGTAGTAGAGGTGGTAGAGGTGGATAGGTCTGAAGGAGGGAGTAGTAGAGGTGGATAGGACTGAAAGAGGGAGTAGTAGAGGTGGATAAGTCTGAAGGAGGGAGTTGTAGAGGTGGATAGAACTGAAGGAGGGAGTGGTAGAGGTGGTAGAGGTGGATAGGACTGAATGAGGGAGTAGTATAGTTGAATCGGACTGATGGATGGAGTGGTATAGGTGGATAGGACTGAATGAGGGACTAGGGACTTGTAGCTTGAAGAACACTCAACAATGTTGAGAGTATGTATTATGTAATCATGAGGAATAGCCTACTACACCTAACTCAGCATGTACTCTTACACAGACATAATAGGTTTGAATAAAGTTTAAAGATGAATATAGATGACTAGGTCGACACTGATAGGTTGGAGTTTAACTAACCTCTGAGTGTTTCTGAAGCCTCTTAGCCCAAGGTGTGTGTGGGGGGGTATGTCTGTCATGGTTAGCGGGCTCTGACATGTCATCCCGACGTCCCACTTCGGTCTGTCCTAGTTCCAGGTCACCGCCAGTGTCTGCAAGACTCCGAGACAAGACTCCCAGCCTAAAGACCAGAGAGGAAGATGACATGTGAATAAAGAACTTAGAACCTGTTCATGGAACACATTTAGAATGAACTATTAAGTAATGTTCAACTCTATAGGCACAGCACAGTGGCTTTGTGAGATGGTGGTAAAGGCCGTCACTGTATGTATGGTTTGGTAAGACAGATCAGCTTCCTGGTTCTGGGATTCAGACACACACTACATCACCAGTTTAATTGAATGCTTAATTAAAAGTTGAGAGCAGTGGGTCTTTTCCAATGCTAAGTGATTGGCCACTGTAGAGTCAGTTTTACTAGGTGTGTGTAGATTGTGTGTGTGTTTGTGTACACTACAGGCCTGGCTGTTCACGTCATAACTACAGTATCAGTTTCACTAATTACACACATACTTCAGGGATAAGGCTGCTGTTGTAAAACCTGAAGCAAATACTGCCTAATCCAAAGATCGGGTGTATGTATGTGTCTGTCTGTCTGTCTGTCTGTCTGTCTGTCTGTCTGTCTGTCTGTCTGTCTGTCTGTCTGTCTGTCTGTCTGTCTGTCTGTCTGTCTGTCTGTCTGTCTGTCTGTCTGTCTGTGTCTGTGTTGTCCTCCTCTTTCCTGTATTAAGCCAATATGACTGTTAACTAACTGAGTGATAATGGGGTGGGCATGCACGTGACTATATGTTAACTAACTGAGAGATAATGGGGTGGGCATGCACGTGACTATATGTTAACTAACTGAGAGATAATGGGGTGGGCATGCACGTGACTATATGTTAACTAACTGAGAGATAATGGGGTGGGCATGCACGTGACTGTATGTTAACTAACTACGTGATAATGGGGTGGGCATGCACGTGACTATATGTTAACTAACTGAGAGATAATGGGGTGGGCATGCACGTGACTATATGTTAACTAACTGAGAGATAATGGGGTGGGCATGCACGTGACTATATGTTAACTAACTACGTGATAATGGGGTGGGCATGCATTGGGTTGAGGAAGGGTGAATTCCACGTGACTATATGTTAACTAACTGAGAGATAATGGGGTGGGCATGCACGTGACTATATGTTAACTAACTGAGAGATAATGGGGTGGGCATGCACGTGACTGTATGTTAACTAACTGAGTGATAATGGGGTGGGCATGCACGTGACTATATGTTAACTAACTGAGAGATAATGGGGTGGGCATGCACGTGACTATATGTTAACTAACTGAGTGATAATGGGGTGGGCATGCACGTGACTATATGTTAACTAACTGAGTGATAATGGGGTGGGCATGCACGTGACTATATGTTAACTAACTGAGTGATAATGGGGTGGGCATGCACGTGACTGTATGTTAACTAACTGAGAGATAATGGGGTGGGCATGCACGTGACTATATGTTAACTGAGAGATAATGGGGTGGGCATGCACGTGACTGTATGTTAACTAACTGAGTGATAATGGGGTGGGCATGCACGTGACTGTATGTTAACTAACTGAGTGATAATGGGGTGGGCATGCACGTGACTGTATGTTAACTAACTGAGTGATAATGGGGTGGGCATGCACGTGACTATATGTTAACTGAGATATAATGGGGTGGGCATGCACGTGACTGTATGTTAACTAACTGAGAGATAATGGGGTGGGCATGCACGTGACTGTATGTTAACTAACTGAGTGATAATGGGGTGGGCATGCACGTGACTGTATGTTAACTAACTGAGTGATAATGGGGTGGGCATGCACGTGACTATATGTTAACTGAGATATAATGGGGTGGGCATGCACGTGACTGTATGTTAACTAACTACGTGATAATGGGGTGGGCATGCACATGACTATATGTTAACTAACTGAGAGATAATGGGGTGGGCATGCACGTGACTATATGTTAACTAACTGAGAGATAATGGGGTGGGCATGCACGTGACTATATGTTAACTAACTGAGAGATAATGGGGTGGGCATGCACGTGACTATATGTTAACTAACTACGTGATAATGGGGTGGGCATGCACGTGACTATATGTTAACTAACTGAGAGATAATGCGGTGGGCATGCACGTGACTATATGTTAACTGAGATATAATGGGGTGGGCATGCACGTGACTGTATGTTAACTAACTACGTGATAATGGGGTGGGCATGCACGTGACTATATGTTAACTAACTGAGAGATAATGGGGTGGGCATGCACGTGACTGTATGTTAACTAACTGCGTGATAATGGGGTGGGCATGCACGTGACTATATGTTAACTAACTGAGAGATAATGGGGTGGGCATGCACGTGACTATATGTTAACTAACTGAGAGATAATGGGGTGGGCATACACGTGACTATATGTTAACTAACTGAGAGATAATGGGGTGGGCATGCACGTGACTATATGTTAACTAACTGAGAGATAATGGGGTGGGCATGCCGTGACTATGTTAACTAACTGAGAGATAATGGGGTGGGCATGCACGTGACTATATGTTAACTAACTGAGAGATAATGGGGTGGGCATACACGTGACTATATGTTAACTAACTGAGAGATAATGGGGTGGGCATGCACGTGACTATATGTTAACTAACTGAGAGATAATGGGGTGGGCATGCACGTGACTATATGTTAACTAACTGAGAGATAATGGGGTGGGCATGCACGTGACTATATGTTAACTAACTGAGAGATAATGGGGTGGGCATGCACGTGACTATACAGTTGAAGTCGGAGGTTTACATACACCTTAGCCAATTACATTTAAACTCAGTTTTTCACAATTCCTGACATTCACCACTTTATTTTAAGAATGTGAAATGTCAGAATAATAGTAGCGAGAATGATTTATTTCAGCTTTTATTTCTTTCATCACATTCCCAGTGGGTCAGAAGTTTACATACACTCAATTAGTATTTGGTAGCAATGCCTTTAAATTGTTTAACTTGGGTCAAACGTTTCATGTAGCCTTCCACAAGCTTCCCACAATAAGTTGTATGAATTTTGGCCCATTCCTCCTGACAGAGCTGATGTAACTGAGTTAGGTTTGGAAATGATGACTTGGAAACAGGCCACTAGGGGCAACATTGGGGGCTGTTACCTTCAAATAGGTTTCGGTTTTGCCAGGGCAGTGCAGATGTGGATGGCGGATGCACGCAAGCATCTGTCTCTGATTCCAAAGGTTGCATGTTTGTATCCAGCGATAGAAAATTGTTTTGGATATATTAGTTTTAAGCCTATCCCAAACCTTAACCCTTACCTTAACCAATCAGAGTTAAGGCCTGAACTTAACCCTAACCTTAACATGATTTAATTAATGTCTAAACTTAACCTTAAACATGTAGACATTTGAAGTTTGGAACAACTTCAAAATGTTATGTTTGAGAAATATGGATGACTGAGACTGTGAGAGCTGGTAGGGTATGACAACACCCTTCTACACCTGCATTGCTTGCTGTTTGGGGTTTTAGGCAGGGTTTCTGTACCGCACTTTGTGACATCAGCTGAAGTAAGAAGGGCTATATAAATAAATTTGATTGATTAGAGGGGCATAATCACAATCTGGGTCACACACACACAAACACACACACTACTAATAGAATATTACTTGTTATTTTCAGTATTATTGCTTTTATTTGTATGTGTTTTACCTTTTCTAGTATCATCTCTAGAACAGCAGCTCTCAGCCATTGCTGGATAGTTGTTTTGTTCTATGTGTTCATGTGTCCTCTGGTCCAATGCTGATGGTGTGTTTGTGGTTGTATAATGGTGCACCTGTGGTCTGTTTTGTGGGTGACTGAGGTCAGAAACACTAACACCAACACTAACTTCAGGCTATTGTAGAGAGGGATAAATTAAGCAGAGACAAATAAAGGAAAGGTGAGGGACTAGGCCTAGGGTATTGAGAAAGAGGGATGAATAGGCCTAGGGTATTGAGAAAGAGGGATGAATAGGCCTAGGGTATTGAGAAAGAGGGATGAATAGACCTAGGGTATTGAGAAAGAGGGATGAATAGACCTAGGGTATTGAGAAAGAGGGATGAATAGACCTAGGGTATTGAGAAAGAGGGATGAATAGACCTAGGGTATTGAGAAAGAGGGATGAATAGACCTAGGGTATTGAGAAAGAGGGATGAATAGACCTAGGGTATTGAGAAAGAGGGATGAATAGACCTAGGGTATTGAGAAAGAGGGATGAATAGGCCTAGGGTATTGAGAAAGAGGGATGAATAGACCTAGGGTATTGAGAAAGAGGGATGAATAGACCTAGGGTATTGAGAAAGAGGGATGAATAGACCTAGGGTATTGAGAAAGAGGGATGAATAGACCTAGGGTATTGAGAAAGAGGGATGAATAGACCTAGGGTATTGAGAAAGAGGGATGAATAGACCTAGGGTATTGAGAAAGAGGGATGAATAGACCTAGGGTATTGAGAAAGAGGGATGAATAGGGTATTGAGAAAGAGGGATGAATAGACCTAGGGTATTGAGAAAGAGGGATGAATAGACCTAGGGTATTGAGAAAGAGGGATGAATAGACCTAGGGTATTGAGAAAGAGGGATGAATAGACCTAGGGTATTGAGAAAGAGGGATGAATAGACCTAGGGTATTGAGAAAGAGGGATGAATAGACCTAGGGTATTGAGAAAGAGGGATGAATAGACCTAGGGTATTGAGAAAGAGGGATGAATAGACCTAGGGTATTGAGAAAGAGGGATGAATAGACCTAGGGTATTGAGAAAGAGGGATGAATAGACCTAGGGTATTGAGAAAGAGGGATGAATAGACCTAGGGTATTGAGAAAGAGGGATGAATAGACCTAGGGTATTGAGAAAGAGGGATGAATAGACCTAGGGTATTGAGAAAGAGGGATGAATAGGCCTAGGGTATTGAGAAAGAGGGATGAATAGACCTAGGGTATTGAGAAAGAGGGATGAATAGACCTAGGTATTGAGAAAGAGGGATGAATAGACCTAGGGTATTGAGAAAGAGGGATGAATAGACCTAGGGTATTGAGAAAAGGGATGAATAGACCTAGGGTATTGAGAAAGAGGGATGAATAGACCTAGGGTATTGAGAAAGAGGGATGAATAGACCTAGGGTATTGAGAAAGAGGGATGAATAGACCTAGGGTATTGAGAAAGAGGGAGAAAGAGGGATGAAAGAGGGATGAGGGACCTATTGAGAAAGAGGGATGAATAGACCTAGGGTATTGAGAAAGAGGGATGAATAGGCCTAGGGTATTGAGAAAGAGGGATGAATAGGCCTAGGGTATTGAGAAAGAGGGATGAATAGGCCTAGGGTATTGAGAAAGAGGGATGAATAGGCCTAGGGTATTGAGAAAGAGGGATGAATAGACCTAGGGTATTGAGAAAGAGGGATGAATAGACCTAGGGTATTGAGAAAGAGGGATGAATAGACCTAGGGTATTGAGAAAGAGGGATGAATAGACCTAGGGTATTGAGAAAGAGGGATGAATAGACCTAGGGTATTGAGAAAGAGGGATGAATAGGCCTAGGGTATTGAGAAAGAGGGATGAATAGACCTAGGGTATTGAGAAAGAGGGATGAATAGACCTAGGGTATTGAGAAAGAGGGATGAATAGACCTAGGGTATTGAGAAAGAGGGATGAATAGACCTAGAGGGGTATTGAGAGAAAGAGGGATGAATAGACCTAGGGTATTGAGAAAGAGGGATGAATAGGCCTAGGGTATTGAGAAAGAGGGATGAATAGACCTAGGGTATTGAGAAAGAGGGATGAATAGACCTAGGGTATTGAGAAAGAGGGATGAGAAAGAGGGATGAATAGACCTAGGGTATTGAGAAAGAGGGATGAATAGGAGAAAGAGGGATGAATAGACCTAGGGTATTGAGAAAGAGGGATGAATAGACCTAGGGTATTGAGAAAGAGGGATGAATAGACCTAGGGTATTGAGAAAGAGGGATGAATAGACCTAGGGTATTGAGAAAGAGGGATGAATAGACCTAGGGTATTGAGAAAGAGGGATGAATAGACCTAGGGTATTGAGAAAGAGGGATGAATAGGCCTAGGGTATTGAGAAAGAGGGATGAATAGGCCTAGGGTATTGAGAAAGAGGGATGAATAGACCTAGAAATTGAGAAAGAGGGATGAATAGACCTAGGGTATTGAGAAAGAGGGATGAATAGACCTAGGGTATTGAGAAAGAGGGATGAATAGGCCTAGGGTATTGAGAAAGAGGGATGAATAGGCCTAGGGTATTGAGAAAGAGGGATGAATAGGCCTAGGGTATTGAGAAAGAGGGATGAATAGGCCTAGGGTATTGAAAAGAGGGATGAATAGGCCTAGGGTATTGAGAAAGAGGGATGAATAGACCTAGGGTATTGAGAAAGAGGGATGAATAGACCTAGGGTATTGAGAAAGAGGGATGAATAGACCTAGGGTATTGAGAAAGAGGGATGAATAGACCTAGGGTATTGAGAAAGAGGGATGAATAGGCCTAGGGTATTGAGAAAGAGGGATGAATAGACCTAGGGTATTGAGAAAGAGGGATGAATAGACCTAGGGTATTGAGAAAGAGGGATGAATAGACCTAGGGTATTGAGAAAGAGGGATGAATAGGCCTAGGGTATTGAGAAAGAGGGATGAATAGGCCTAGGGTATTGAGAAAGAGGGATGAATAGGCCTAGGGTATTGAGAAAGAGGGATGAATAGGCCTAGGGTATTGAGAAAGAGGGATGAATAGGCCTAGGGTATTGAGAAAGAGGGATGAATAGGCCTAGGGTATTGAGAAAGAGGGATGAATAGACCTAGGGTATTGAGAAAGAGGGATGAATAGACCTAGGGTATTGAGAAAGAGGGATGAATAGGCCTAGGGTATTGAGAAAGAGGGATGAATAGGCCTAGGGTATTGAGAAAGAGGGATGAATAGGCCTAGGGTATTGAGAAAGAGGGATGAATAGACCTAGGGTATTGAGAAAGAGGGATGAATAGGCCTAGGGTATTGAGAAAGAGGGATGAATAGACCTAGGGTATTGAGAAAGAGGGATGAATAGACCTAGGGTATTGAGAAAGAGGGATGAATAGCCTAGGGTATTGAGAAAGAGGGATGAATAGGCCTAGGGTATTGAGAAAGAGGGATGAATAGACCTAGGGTATTGAGAAAGAGGGATGAATAGACCTAGGGTATTGAGAAAGAGGGATGAATAGCCTAGGGTATTGAGAAAGAGGGATGAATAGACCTAGGGTATTGAGAAAGAGGGATGAATAGACCTAGGGTATTGAGAAAGAGGGATGAATAGACCTAGGGTATTGAGAAAGAGGGATGAATAGACCTAGGGTATTGAGAAAGAGGGATGAATAGGCCTAGGGTATTGAGAAAGAGGGATGAATAGGCCTAGGGTATTGAGAAAGAGGGATGAATAGACCTAGGGTATTGAGAAAGAGGGATGAATAGACCTAGGGTATTGAGAAAGAGGGATGAATAGACCTAGGGTATTGAGAAAGAGGGATGAATAGACCTAGGGTATTGAGAAAGAGGGATGAATAGGCCTAGGGTATTGAGAAAGAGGGATGAATAGACCTAGGGTATTGAGAAAGAGGGATGAATAGGCCTAGGGTATTGAGAAAGAGGGATGAATAGACCTAGGGTATTGAGAAAGAGGGATGAATAGACCTAGGGTATTGAGAAAGAGGGATGAATAGACCTAGGGTATTGAGAAAGAGGGATGAATAGACCTAGGGTATTGAGAAAGAGGGATGAATAGACCTAGGGTATTGAGAAAGAGGGATGAATAGACCTAGGGTATTGAGAAAGAGGGATGAATAGACCTAGGGTATTGAGAAAGAGGGATGAATAGACCTAGGGTATTGAGAAAGAGGGATGAATAGACCTAGGGTATTGAGAAAGAGGGATGAATAGACCTAGGGTATTGAGAAAGAGGGATGAATAGGCCTAGGGTATTGAGAAAGAGGGATGAATAGACCTAGGGTATTGAGAAAGAGGGATGAATAGACCTAGGGTATTGAGAAAGAGGGATGAATAGACCTAGGGTATTGAGAAAGAGGGATGAATAGACCTAGGGTATTGAGAAAGAGGGATGAATAGACCTAGGGTATTGAGAAAGAGGGATGAATAGACCTAGGGTATTGAGAAAGAGGGATGAATAGACCTAGGGTATTGAGAAAGAGGGATGAATAGACCTAGGGTATTGAGAAAGAGGGATGAATAGACCTAGGGTATTGAGAAAGAGGGATGAATAGACCTAGGGTATTGAGAAAGAGGGATGAATAGACCTAGGGTATTGAGAAAGAGGGATGAATAGACCTAGGGTATTGAGAAAGAGGGATGAATAGACCTAGGGTATTGAGAAAGAGGGATGAATAGGCCTAGGGTATTGAGAAAGAGGGATGAATAGGCCTAGGGTATTGAGAAAGAGGGATGAATAGGCCTAGGGTATTGAGAAAGAGGGATGAATAGACCTAGGGTATTGAGAAAGAGGGATGAATAGGCCTAGGGTATTGAGAAAGAGGGATGAATAGGCCTAGGGTATTGAGAAAGAGGGATGAATAGGCCTAGGGTATGAGAAAGAGGGATGAATAGACCTAGGGTATTGAGAAAGAGGGAATATATTGAGAAAGAGGGATGAATAGACCTAGGGTATTGAGAAAGAGGGATGAATAGACCTAGGGTATTGAGAAAGAGGGATGAATAGACCTAGGGTATTGAGAAAGAGGGATGAATAGACCTAGGGTGAGAAAGAGGGATGAATGAGGAAAGAAAGAGGGATGAATAGGCCTAGGGTATTGAGAAAGAGGGATGAATAGACCTAGGGTATTGAGAAAGAGGGATGAATAGACCTAGGGTATTGAGAAAGAGGGATGAATAGACCTAGGGTATTGAGAAAGAGGGATGAATAGACCTAGGGTATTGAGAAAGAGGGATGAATAGGCCTAGGGTATTGAGAAAGAGGGATGAATAGCCTAGGGTATTGAGAAAGAGGGATGAATAGACCTAGGGTATTGAGAAAGAGGGATGAATAGGCCTAGGGTATTGAGAAAGAGGGATGAATAGACCTAGGGTATTGAGAAAGAGGGATGAATAGACCTAGGGTATTGAGAAAGAGGGATGAATAGACCTAGGGTATTGAGAAAGAGGGATGAATAGACCTAGGGTATTGAGAAAGAGGGATGAATAGACCTAGGGTATTGAGAAAGAGGGATGAATAGACCTAGGGTATTGAGAAAGAGGGATGAATAGACCTAGGGTATTGAGAAAGAGGGATGAATAGACCTAGGGTATTGAGAAAGAGGGATGAATAGACCTAGGGTATTGAGAAAGAGGGATGAATAGACCTAGGGTATTGAGAAAGAGGGATGAATAGACCTAGGGTATTGAGAAAGAGGGATGAATAGGCCTAGGGTATTGAGAAAGAGGGATGAATAGGCCTAGGGTATTGAGAAAGAGGGATGAATAGACCTAGGGTATTGAGAAAGAGGGATGAATAGGCCTAGGGTATTGAGAAAGAGGGATGAATAGACCTAGGGTATTGAGAAAGAGGGATGAATAGACCTAGGGTATTGAGAAAGAGGGATGAATAGACCTAGGGTATTGAGAAAAGGGATGAATAGACCTAGGGTATTGAGAAAGAGGGATGAATAGACCTAGGGTATTGAGAAAGAGGGATGAATAGACCTAGGGTATTGAGAAAGAGGGATGAATAGACCTAGGGTATTGAGAAAGAGGGATGAATAGACCTAGGGTATTGAGAAAGAGGGATGAATAGACCTAGGGTATTGAGAAAGAGGGATGAATAGACCTAGGGTATTGAGAAAGAGGGATGAATAGACCTAGGGTATTGAGAAAGAGGGATGAATAGACCTAGGGTATTGAGAAAGAGGGATGAATAGACCTAGGGTATTGAGAAAGAGGGATGAATAGGCCTAGGGTATTGAGAAAAGGGAGGGATGAATAGGCCTAGGGTATTGAGAAAGAGGGATGAATAGACCTAGGGTATTGAGAAAGAGGGATGAATAGACCTAGGGTATTGAGAAAGAGGGATGAATAGACCTAGGGTATTGAGAAAGAGGGATGAATAGACCTAGGGTATTGAGAAAGAGGGATGAATAGACCTAGGGTATTGAGAAAGAGGGATGAATAGACCTAGGGTATTGAGAAAGAGGATGAATGAATGAGAAAGAGGGATGAATAGGCCTAGGGTATTGAGAAAGAGGGATGAATAGACCTAGGGTATTGAGAAAGAGGGATGAATAGACCTAGGGTATTGAGAAAGAGGGATGAATAGCCTAGGGTATTGAGAAAGAGGGATGAATAGGCCTAGGGTATTGAGGGAGAAAGAGGGATGAATAGGGCCTAGGGTATTGAGAAAGAGGGATGAATAGACCTAGGGTATTGAGAAAGAGGGATGAATAGGCCTAGGGTATTGAGAAAGAGGGATGAATAGACCTAGGGTATTGAGAAAGAGGATGAATAGACCTAGGGTATTGAGAAAGAGGGATGAATAGACCTAGGGTATTGAGAAAGAGGGATGAATAGACCTAGGGTATTGAGAAAGAGGATGAATAGACCTAGGGTATTGAGAAAGAGGGATGAATAGACCTAGGGTATTGAGAAAGAGGGATGAATAGACCTAGGGTATTGAGAAAGAGGGATGAATAGGCCTAGGGTATTGAGAAAGAGGGATGAATAGGCCTAGGGTATTGAGAAAGAGGGATGAATAGACCTAGGGTATTGAGAAAGAGGGATGAATAGACCTAGGGTATTGAGAAAGAGGGATGAATAGACCTAGGGTATTGAGAAAGAGGGATGAATAGACCTAGGGTATTGAGAAAGAGGGATGAATAGACCTAGGGTATTGAGAAAGAGGGATGAATAGGCCTAGGGTATTGAGAAAGAGGGATGAATAGGCCTAGGGTATTGAGAAAGAGGGATGAATAGACCTAGGGTATTGAGAAAGAGGGATGAATAGACCTAGGGTATTGAGAAAGAGGGATGAATAGACCTAGGGTATTGAGAAAGAGGGATGAATAGACCTAGGGTATTGAGAAAGAGGGATGAATAGACCTAGGGTATTGAGAAAGAGGGATGGCGAGAGAGAAGATGAGAGAGAAGATGAGAGAGAAAGGGAGATGAATAGACCTATGGTATTGAGAAAGAGGGATGAATAGACCTAGGGTATTGAGAAAGAGGGATGAATAGACCTAGGGTATTGAGAAAGAGGGATGAATAGACCTAGGGTATTGAGAAAGAGGGATGAATAGACCTAGGGTATTGAGAAAGAGGGATGAATAGGCCTAGGGTATTGAGAAAGAGGGATGAATAGACCTAGGGTATTGAGAAAGAGGGATGAATAGACCTAGGGTATTGAGAAAGAGGGATGGCGAGAGAGAAGATGAGAGAGAAGATGAGAGAGAAAGGGAGATGAATAGACCTATGGTATTGAGAAAGAGGGATGGAAATGAAGATGAGAGAGAAAGGGAGAGCTGTGTCTAAGGATTTCTTCCTGGATCATTTGGCCTGGACAAGAATCTCCTGCAGGGATAGTGTGTGTGTGTATGTGTGTGTGTGTGTGTGTGTGTGTGTGTGTGTGTGTGTGTGTGTGTGTGTGTGTGTGGAGAGGTAATTGGCGTGTCTCTCTGGCTGAAAGGCCCTGGCTAACTCTCAGAGTAGAGCAGGAGAGGAGCTGATAACATGGCAATTAAGGCAGAGACAGAAGGGCCCAACACATCACCACAACACTGGAGAAACCCCCAGAGAGCGAGAGAAGAGGAAGGAGAGAGAGAGAGAGAGGAGGAAGGGGAGAGAGGAAAAGAAAATGTCAACAAGTGAAGAACCAACACCATTGTAAATACGTTAACTATTTGCATATCGTTACAACACTGTATATAGCCATAATATGACATTTTAAATGTCTCTATTCCTTTGAACATTTTGTGAGTATAATGTTCACTGTTCATTTTTTGTTGATTTTCACTTTTGTTTATTATCTATTTCACTTGCTTTGGCAATATAAACATATGTTTCCCATGCCAATAAAGCTTTTTGAATTGAATTGAAAGAGGATGAGATGGGAAGAAATGAGGGGAGAGAGTGAGAGGTGGCTGAGGGGACAGGAGAGGAGATAGAGGGGGAGGGACAGTAATGGGGGAGGATGAGATGTGAAGGAATTAGAATAGAGAAACAGAGCAAACTAGAATGCTATTTGGCCCTACACAGAGAGTACACAGCGGCAGAATACCTGACCACTGTGACTGACCCAAAATTAAGGAAAGCCTTGACTATGTACAGACTCAGTGAGCATAGCCTTGCTATTGAGAAAGGCCGCCGTAGGCAGACATGGCTCTCAAGAGAAGACAGGCTATGTGCTCACTGCCCACAAAATGAGGTGGAAACTGAGCTGCACTTCCTAACCTCCTGCCCAATGTATGACCATATTAGAGAGACATATTTCCCTCAGATTACACAGATCCACAAAGAATTCGAAAACAAATCCAATTTTGAAAAACTCCCATATCTACTGGGTGAAATTCCACAGTGTGCCATCACAGCAGCAAGATTTGTGACCTGTTGCCACGAGAAAAGGGCAACCAGTGAAGAACAAACACCATTGTAAATACAACCCATATTTATGCTTATTTATTTTATCCTGTGTCCTTTAGCCATTTGTACATTGTTAGAACACTGTATATATATATATATATATAATATGACATTTGTAATGTCTTTACTGTTTTGAAACTTCTGTATGTGTAATGTTTACTGTTAATTTTTGTTGTTTTTCACTTTATATATTCACTTTGTATGTTGTCTACCTCACTTGCTTTGGCAATGTTAACACATATTTCCCATGCCAATAAAGCCCTTGAATTGAATTGAATTGAATTGAGAGGTGAGTGAGGGGAGAGAAACATAAAAGACAGTTTAGTACCGACCCCATTCCAGTACACAGTACCTGCATCAGCAGTATTAGCACAGCTTCCTTCCACGCCTCTCCTCCCTGCCCCAACCCCCCCTCTTCTTCTCCCTGCTCCCCCAGTATGTGAGATATGAGGTAGATTGGAGGTTTACAGAGGAACACAACAGCCTGACTTTATCAGAACACAAAAAGCTAGCAGCCAAACTTCCAAAGGAGATTGACAGACACCTGCTGAGCCACATTGACTCTTCCTCTGCTTGATCATAATTCCTATTGCTTACAAATGTATTTTTTCTCTTTCTGTGTCTCTCTCTCTGTCTCTCTCTCTGTCTCTGTCTCTCTCTCTGTCTTTCTCTCTCTCTCTCTCTCTGTCTCTCTCTCTCTCTCTCTCTCTCTCTCTCTCTCTCTCTCTCTCTCTCTCTCTCTCTCTCTCTCTCTCTCTCTCTGTCTCTCTCTCTGTCTCCCTGTGTCTCTCTCACTCTCTTTGTTTCTCTCTCTATGTCTGTCTCTGTCTCTCTGTCTCTCTCTCTGTCTCGCTCTCTGTCTCTCTCTCTCCCTCTCTCTGTGTCTCTCTCTCCCTCTCTCTGTGTCTCTCTCTCTCTGTGTGTCTCTCTCTCTCTCTCTCTCTCTCTGTCTCTCTCTCTGTCTCTCTCTGTCTCTCTCTCTCTCTCTCTCTCTCTCTCTCTCTGTCTCTCTCTCTCAAATCAAATCCAATTCTATTTGTCACATACACATGGTTAGCAGATGTTAATGCGAGTGTAGCGAAATGCTTGTGCTTCTAGTTCCGACAATGCAGTAATAACCAACAAGTAATCTAGCTAACAATTCCAAAACTACTACCTTATAGACACAAGTGTAAGGGGATAAAGAATATGTACATAAGGATATATGAATGAGTGATGGTACAGAGCGGCATAGGCAAGATACAGTAGATGGTATTGAGTGTAGTATATACATATGAGATGAGTATGTAAACAAAGTGGCATAGTTAAAGTGGCTAGTGATACATGTATTACATAAAGATGCAGTAGATGATATAGAGTACAGTATATACATATACATATGAGATGAATAATGTAGGGTATGTAAACATTATATTAGGTAGCATTGTTTAAAGTGGCTAGTGATATATTTTACATCATTTCCCATCAATTCCCATTATTAAAGTGGCTGGAGTTGATTCAGTGTGTTGGCAGCAGCCACTCAATGTTAGTGGTGGCTGTTTAACAGTCTGATGGCCTTGAGATAGAAGCTGTTTTTCAGTCTCTCGGTCCCAGCTTTGATGCACCTGTACTGACCTCGCCTTTTGGATGATAGCAGGGTGAAATGGCAGTGGCTCGGGTGGTTGTTGTCCTTGATGATCTTTATGGCCTTCCTGTGACATCGGGTGGTGTAGGTGTCCTGGAGGGCAGGTAGTTTGCCCCCGGTGATGCGTTGTGCAGACCTCACTACCCTCTGGAGAGCCTTACGGTTGTGGGCGGAGCAGTTGCCGTACCAGGCGGTGATACAGCCCGCCAGGATGCTCTCGATTGTGCATCTGTAAAAGTTTGTGAGTGCTTTTGGTGACAAGCCGAATTTCTTCAGCCTCCTGAGGTTGTAGAGGCGCTGCTGCGCCTTCCTCACGATGCTGTCTGTGTGAGTGGACCAATTCAGTTTGTCTGTGATGTGTATGCCGAGGAACTTAAAACTTGCTACCCTCTCCACTACTGTTCCATCGATGTGGATAGGGGGGTGTTCCCTCTGCTGTTTCCTGAAGTCCACAATCATCTCCTTAGTTTTGTTGACGTTGAGAGTGAGGTTATTTTCCTGACACCACACTCCGAGGGCCCTCACCTCCTCCCTGTAGGCCGTCTCGTCGTTGTTGGTAATCAAGCCTACCACTGTTGTGTCGTCCGCAAACTTGATGATTGAGTTGGAGGCGTGTGTGGCCACGCAGTCGTGGGTGAACAGGGAGTACAGGAGACGGCTCAGAACGCACCCTTGTGGGGCCCCAGTGTTGAGGATCAGCGGGGTGGAAATCTTGTCGCCTACCCTCACCACCTGGGGGCGGCCCGTCAGGAAGTCCAATACCCAGTTGCACAGGGCGGGGTCGAGACCCAGGGTCTCGAGCTTGATGACGAGCTTGGAGGGCACTATGGTGTTAAATGCCGAGCTGTAGTCGATGAACAGCATTCTCACATAGGTATTCCTCTTGTCCAGATGGGTTAGGGCAGTGTGCAGTGTGGTTGAGATTGCATCGTCTGTGGACCTATTTGGGCGGTAAGCAAATTGGAGTGGGTCTAGGGTGTCAGGTAGGGTGGAGGTGATATGGTCCTTGACTAGTCTCTCAAAGCACTTCATTATGACGGAAGTGAGTGCTACGGGGCGGTAGTCGTTTAGCTCAGTTACCTTAGCTTTCTTGGGAACAGGAACAATGGTGGCCCTCTTGAAGCATGTGGGAACAGCAGACTGGGATAGGGATTGATTGAATATGTCCGTAAACACACCAGCCAGCTGGTGTGCGCATGCTCTGAGGGCGCGGCTGGGGATGCCGACTGGGCCTGCAGCCTTGCGAGGGTTGACACGTTTAAATGTTTTCCTCACGTCGGCTGCAGTGAAGGAGAGACCGCATGTTTTAGTTGCGGGCCGTGTCAGTGGCACTGTATTGTCCTCAAAGCGGGCAAAAAAGTTATTTAGTCTGCCTGGGAGCAAGACATCCTGGTCCGTGACTGGGCTGGTTTTCTTTTTGTAATCCGTGATTGATTGTAGACCCTGCCACATACCTCTTGTGTCTGAGCCGTTGAATTGAGATTCTCTCTCTCTCTGTCTCTCTCTGTCTCTCTCTCTCTGTCTCTCTCTCTGTCTCTCTCTCTGTCTTTCTCTCTGTCTTTCTCTCTCTCTCTGTCTTTCTCTCTCTCTCTGTCTTTCTCTCTCTCTCTCTCTGTCTTTCTCTCTCTCTCTGTTTTTCTCTCTCTCTGTCTCTCTCTGTCTCTCTCTCTGTCTTTCTCTCTCTCTGTCTTTCTCTCTCTCTCTCTCTCTCTCTCTCTCTCTCTCTCTCTCTCTGTCTCTCTCTCTCTCTCTCTGTCTCTCTCTGTCTCTGTCTCTCTCTCTCTCTCTCTCTGTCTCTCTCTCTCTCTCTCTCTCTCTCTCTCTCTGTATCTTCTTCTCTCTCCCACTTTAAATTCAATTCAATTTAGAGGCTTTATTGTTATGGGAAACATATGTTTACATGGCCAAACAAGAGAAATAGATAATAAATAAAAGTAACTGTAAATGAAGATTTACAGTAAACACTACACTCGCAAAAGTTTCAAACGAATAGAGACATTTCGAATGTCATATTTTGGCTATGTATAGTGTTGCTAAAGTAAAAAAGGGAAAATAATTAAAAATAAATATGGGTTGTATGAATTAATGAATGAAATGAATGATTGAATGTATTTAAAATGGTGTTTGTTCTTCACTGGTTGCCCTTTTCTTGTGGCACAGAGGATATTCTTGCAGAATTCTGCATGCAGAGTCTCAGTTTGAGGATTGTCCCATTTTGTGAATTCTTGGTTGGTGAGTGGACCCCAGACCTAACAACCGTTTCTATTTTATTTATTTCACCTTTATTTAACCAAGATAGAGCAAAGCAGTGCGACACAAACAACACAGAGATACACATGGGATTAACAAATGTACAGTCAATAACACAATAGAAAGATCAATATACAATGTGTGCAAAATTAGTAAGATTAGGGAGGTAAAGCAATAAAAAGGCCATTGTGGCGAAATAATTACAATTGAGCAATTAAACACTGGAGTGATAGATGTGTAGAATGTGAAACTGGAGATACTGTGGTGCAAAGGAGAGAAAAAATAACATGGGGATGAGGTAGTTGGGTGGGCTATTTACAGATGGGCTATGTACAGGTGCAAAGATCAGTTAGCTGCTCTGACAGCTGATGCTTAAAGATAGTGAGGGAGATATAAGTCTCCAGCTTCAGTGATTTTTTTTTCAATTCGTTCCAGTCATTGGCAGCAGAGAACTGGAAGGAAAAGCGGCCAAAGGAGAAGTTTGCTTTGGGGGTGACCAGTGAAATATATCTGCTGGAGCGTGTGCTATGGGTGGGTGCTGCTTTGGTAACCAGTGACCTGAGATAAGGAGGGGCTTTACCTAGCAAAGACTTATAGATGACCTGGAGCCAATGGGTTTGGCGATGAATATGTAGTGAGGGCCAGCCAACAAGAGCATACAGGTCACAGTGTTGGGTAGTATATGGGGCTTTGGTGACAAAACGGATGGCACTGTGATAGACTACATCCAATTTGCTGAGTAGAGTTTTGGAGGCAATTTTGTAAATGACATCGCTGAAGTCACGGGTCAGTAGGATAGTCCGTTTTATGACGGTATGTTTGGCAGCATGAGTGAAGGAGGCTTTGTTGCGAATTAGGAAGCCGATTCTAGATTTCACTTTGGATTGGCAATGCTTAATGCGAGTCTGGAAGGAGAGTTTACAGTCTAACCAGACACCTAGGTATTTGTTGTTGTCCACATATTCTAAGTCAAAACCGTCCAGAGTAGTGATGCTAGACAGGCGGGCGGGTGTGGGCAGCAATCGGATTTAGTTTTGCTTGCATTTAAGAGCAGCTGGAGGCCACAGAAGGAGTGCTGTATGGCATTGAAGTTAACACAGTGTCCAAAGAAGGGCCAGAAGTATACAGAATGGTGTCATCTGCGTAGATGTGGATCAGAGAATCACCAGCAGTAAGAGCAACATCATTGATGTATACAGAGAAAAGAGTCTGCCCGAGAATGGGTAGGATAGATATAGGTCTGTAACAGTTTGGGTCTATGGTGTCTCCCCTTTGAAGAAGGGGATGACTGCAGCAGCTTTCCAATCTTTAGGGATCTCAGACAATACGAAAGAGAGGTTGAACAGGCAAGTAATAGGGATTGCAACAATTGCGGTGGATAATATTAGAAAGAGAGGGTCCAGATTGTCTAGTCCAGTTGATTTGTAAGGGTCCAGATTTTCAGCTCTTTCAGAACATCAGCTATCTGCATTTGGGTGAAGAAGAAATGGGGAGGCTTGAGCATGTTGCTGTGAGGGATGCAGAGCTGTTGACCGGGGTAAGGGTAGCCAGATGGAAAGCCATAGAAAAATGCTTCTTGAAATTCTTTATATTTTTTATTTTACCTTTATTTAACTAGGCAAGTCAGTTAAGAACAAATTCTTATTTTCAATGACGGCCTAGGAACAGTGGGTTAACTGCCTGTTCAGGGGCAAAACAACAGATTTGTACCTTGTCAGCTTGGGGATTTGAACTTGCAACCTTCCGGTTACTAGTCCAATGCTCTAACCACTAGGCTACCCTGTAGATTTATCGGTGGTGACAGTGTTTCCTAGCCTCAGTGCAGTGGGCAGCTGGGAGGAGATGCTCTTATTCTCCATGGACTTTACCAGTTCCAGAACTTTTTGTGCTACAGGATGCAAATTTCTTTTTGAAAAAGCTAGCCTTTTCTTTCCTTACTGCCTGTGTATATTGGTTCCTAACTTCCCTGAAAAGTTGCATATCACGGGGGCTATTCAATGCTAATGCAGAACGCCACAGGATGTTTTTGTGCTGTTCAAGGGCAGTCAGGTATGCAGTGAACCAAGGGCTATATCTGTTCTTAGTTCTACATTTTTTGAATGGGGCATGCTTATTTAAGATGTTGAGGAAAGTACTTTTAAAGAATAACCAGGCATCCTCTACTGACGGAATGAAGTCAATATCCTTCCAGACTACCCGGGCCAGGTCGATTAGAAAGGCCTGCTCGCTGAAGTGCTTTAGGGAGCGTTTGACAGTGATGAGGGGTGGTTGTTTGACCGCGGACCCATTACGGATACAGGCAATGAGGCAGTGATCGCTGAGATCCTGGTTGAAGACAGCAGAGGTATTTTTAGATGGCAGGTTGGTCAGGATGATATCTATGAGGGTGCCCGTGTTTACAGATTTATGGTTGTACCTGGTAGGTTCATTGATCATTTGTGTGAGATTGAGGGCATCTAGCTTAGATTGTAGGACGTCCGGGGTGTTAAGCATATCCCAGTTTAGGTCACCTAAGAGTACAAACTCTGAAGATAAATGGGGGGCAATTAATTCACATGTGGTGTCCAGAGCACAGCTGGGGGCTGAGGGGGGTCTTTTACAAGCAGCAAGAGTGAGAGAGTTATTCATGGAAAGGTGGATTTTAAACTGTTTGGGCACTGTTTTGAACTGTTTGAGCACAGACCTGGATAGCATGACAGAACTCTGCAGGCTATCTCTGCAGTAGATTGCAACTCCACCCCCTGTGACAGTTCTATGTTGGCGGAAAATGTTATAGTTGGGGATGGAAATTTCAGAATTTTTGGTGGCCTTCCTAAGCCAGAATTCAGGTATGGCTGGGACATCAGGGTTGGGGGAGTGTGCTAAAGCAGTGAATAGAATACATTTAGGGAGGAGGTTTCTGATGTTAACATGCATGATACCAAGGCTTTTACAGTTACAGAAGTCAACAAATGATAATGCCTGGGGAATAGGAGTGGAACTGGGGGCTACAGGGCCTGGGTTAACCTCTACATCACCAGAGGAACTTTGGAGGAGTAGGGTAAGGGTACGTCTAAAGGATATAAGAACTGTATAAGAACTGAGTAATGATCTGGTGTAATGATCCAGAGCGGCAGTAATCCGGTGATCTGGTAGAAGCAGTCCGATATGCTCTGGGTTGATATCGCGCTGTGCAGACTGGCAGGTGTTGTCTGAGCTAAGGTTGGCTGATGACGGGGAAAAAGGCGAGGACCGCTAGCTGTGGCTAACAAAGACCTGCAGCTAGTTAGCTGGTTAGCTCCTGATGGAAGTTCCAGTTATAAGGAATAAAAATAGCAGATCCGTACCACATTGGGTGAGGCGGGTTGCAGGAAAGTATATTTAGTTCGTATATATCAAATCAAATCAAAATGTATTTGTCACATACACATGGTTAGCAGATGTTAATGCGAGAGTAGCAAAATGCTTGTGCTTCTAGTTCCGTCAATGCAGTAATAACCAGCGCGTAATCTAACCTAACAATTCCACAACAACTACCTTAAACACAAGTGAAAAGGGATGAAGATTATATACATAAAAATATATGAATGAGTGATGGTACAGAATGGCATAGGCAAGATGCAGTAGATGGTATAGAGTACAGTATAGATAGAAAGTGAGATTAAGATATATACGAAAAAGACCGGCTATTTACACGGGATAACACAAGGGTTCTATTCCAAGCGCCATCTTGGAAAAGATCCAAACCATAGTGGATAATGGGTTTTATAACTGATTCAAGTATTTTTAGCCAGATCCTAATAGTATGTCAAATTTTATGTTCCTTTTTAATGGCATAGAAGGCCCTTCTTGCCCTGTCTCTCAGATCGTTCACAGCTTTGTGGATGTTACCTGTACCACTGATGTTTAGGTCGAGGTATGTATAGTGTTTTTTGTGCTCTAGGGCAACGGTGTCTAGATGGAATTTGACTTCAGATTCTAGTAGGGTGAGGCCGGGTGCTGCAGACTGTTCTAGTACCCTCTCCAATTCGTTGATATATATGTGGAGAGAGCGTGGGGCTGCATCCCTGTCTCACCCCACGGCCCTGTAGAAAGGAATGTGTGTTTTGCCAGTGAAGTAGATAATAAAGAAAAGTGAAATAAACAATGAGAAATTTGCATCCTTCCTTCTCTCCCTCCTGGGGATAAACAGACCATGAACCAAAGCATACTGCTGTGTCTAGATTAAATGTGTTTTCGTGGTCCTGGGAACTGGACCTTTTTTGGAACACCATTATTTTTGTCTTACTGAGATTTACTGTCAGGGCCCAGGTCTGGCAGAATCTGTGCAGAAGATCTAGGTGTTACTGTAGGACCTCCTTGGTTGGAGACAGAAGCACCAGATCATCAGCAAACAGTAGACATTTGACTTCAGATTCTAGTAGGGTGAGGCTGGGTGCTGCAGACTGTTCTAGTGCCCTCACCAATTTGTTGATATATTTTGAAGAGTGTGGGGCTTAAGCTGCATTCCTGTCTCACCCCACGGCCCTGTGGGAAGAAATGTGTGTGTTTTCTTGCCAATTTTAACCTCACACTTGTTGTTTGTGTACATGGATTTTATAATGTTGTTTTTTTCCTCCAACACCACTTTCCATCAATTTATATAGCAGACCCTCATGCCAAATTGAGTCGAAACCTTTTTTGAAATCAACACAGCATGAGAAGACTTTGCCTTTGTTTTGGTTTGTTTGTTTGTCAATTAAGGTGTGTTGGGTGAATACATAGTCTGTTGTACAGTAATTTGTTGAAAAGACCATTTGACATGGTCTTATAAGGCTACTCTGCTATCCTCTTTGTGTGTGTGTGTGTTTGTGACGAGGGGTTGTAGGATAACAAACCTTCTAGGACGAACAACACATGCACGCAAACATTAGCAAATTTCTTGTTAACAAACTATAGTTTTGGAAAGTGGGTTAGGAAATCAACTTTGTGCATGTCACGTGTAATTTTTCCAACAATTATTTACAGACAGATTATTTCACTTATAATTCACTGTATCATAATTCCAGTGGGTCAGAAGTTTACATACTCTAAGTTGACTGTGCCTTTAAACAGCTTGGACAATTCCAGAAAAACATGTCATGGCTTAAGAAGCTGTGCCAAGTCTAGGACAAAAGGCTTCTCAACATTTTTTTCCCTCAAGCCATAAGACGCCTGAACAGGTAATCAAATGGCTTCCCGGACTATTTGCATTGTGTGACCCCCCCAACCCCACTTTTACGCTGCTGATACTCTCTGTTTATCATATATGCATAGTCACTTTAACTATACATTCATGTACATACTACCTCAATTGGGCCGACCAACCAGTGCTCCCGCACATTGCCTAACCGGGCTATCTGCATTGTGTCCCGCAACCCACCACCCACCACCCGCTAACCCCTCTTTTACCCTACTGCTACTCTCTGTTCATCATATATGCATAGTCACTTTAACAATATCTACATGTACATACTACCTCAATCAACCTGACTAACCAGTGTCTGTATATAGCCTCACTACTTTTATAGCTTCACTACTTTTATAGCCTCGCTACTTTTATAGCCTCACTACTTTTATAGCTTCACTACTTTTATAGCCTCGCTACTTTTATAGCCTCGCTACTTTTATAGGCTCGCTACTTTTATAGGCTCGCTACTTTTATAGCCTCGCTACTTTTATAGCCTCGCTACTTTTATAGCCTCGCTACTTTTATAGCCTCGCTACTTTTATAGCCCCGCTACTTTTATAGCCGCTACTTTTATAATCTCACTACTTTTATAGCCTCGCTACTTTTATAGCCTCTACTTTTATAGCCTCCCTACTTTTATAGCCTCCCTACTCTTATAGCCTCGCTACTTTTATAGCCTCGCTACTTTTATAGCCTCGCTACTTTTATAGCCTGCTACTTTTATAGCCTCCCTACTTTTATAGCCTCTACTTCTATAGTCTCACTACTTTTATAACCTCACTACTGCTATTTTTCACTGTCTTTTTACTGATGTTTTATTTCTTTACTTACCTATTGTTCACCTAATACCTTTTTGCACTATTGGTTAGAGCCTGTAAGTAAGCATTTCACTGTAAGGTCTACACCTGTTGTATTCAGCTCACATGACAAATAAACTTTGATTTGATTTTCTGATAGGCTAATTGATATAATTTTGAGTCAATTGGAGGTGTACCTGTGGATGTATTTCAAGGCCTACCTTCAAACTCTGTGCCTCTTTGCTCGACATCATGGGGGGGGGGGACAGCCACGACCTCAGAAAAAAAATTGTAGACCTCCACAAGTCTGGCTCATCCTTGGGAGCAATTTCCAAACGCCTGAAGGTACCACGTTCATTTGTACAAACAATAGTACGCAAGTATAAACACCATGGGACCACGCAGACATCATACCACTCAGGAAGGAGACGCATTCTGTATCCTAGAGATGAACGTTCTTTGGTGCGAAAAATGCAAATCAATCCAAGAACAATAACAAAGGACCTTGTGAAGATGCTGGAGGAAACAAGTATCTATAAACAGCGTATCAGTCCTATATATTTAAGTGCTAACTACAGCCCTCATTCAATGCCATTTTGACTATGCTAGTACTTCCTGGTTTGGGGGCTTATCTAAACTTATGAAGGGGAAGCTCCAGATAGCCCAGAATAAGCTGATCAGAGTAGTATTGACTGTGAGTCCACATACTCACATAGGCAGGAGCTGCTTTCAGGAAATAAACTGGCTGCCTGTTGAGGCTAGTGTGTCCCAGATTAGACTTGGTTTGGTTTCCAGGAGTATTTATGGTCCTGCGCCCAGATATCTAAGTGATTACTTTCCTCGTGTTAGGGATGCACACAATCACAGCACCAGATCAGGTGTTGGTGATGTGTGTTATACAGGTTCAGGAGTAATGCTGGGAAAAGTACTTTTTTGTATACTGGAGCCTCAGAATGGAATGACTTGCCTGTGCCTATAAAACAACTCTGGACAGCTTCAAAAAATATAGTAAAAATATGTTTGATGTCTTCTGTGCCCATATGAATAACCCCTATGATGTAACTGGAATGATGAGATAGAGGTTCTTCTTCTATGTTTTAGTTTTATTATTTCACTGCCATACTGTGTTCCATCTTGTCCAGCCATCTTGTCTCAAGAGGACCACAATGGAAATAAGTCTCAGACTTTATTGTGTGTTATCCTCTGATTTTATTCATGTGCATGTATGGCTTTTAAGTTTTATGTGTGCTTGTTTTTTTTAAATGGTCGAATTAATAAACTAAACTGAACTAAAACTATATCGGCATAACCTGAAAGGTCGCTCAGCAAGGAAGAAGCCACTGCTCCAAAACCTCCGTAAAAAAGCCAGACTACGCTTTGAAACTGCACATGGGGACAAAGATCATACTTTTTGGAGAAATGTCCTCTGGTCTGATGAAACAAAATAGAACTGTTTGGCCATAATGACCATCGTTACGTTTGGAGGAAAAAGAGGGAGGCTTGCAAGCCGAAGAACACCATCCCAACCATGAAGCGTGGGGTTGCTTTGCTGCAGGAGGGACTGGTGCACTTCACAAAATAGATGGCATCATGAGGATTTGAAAATTATGTGGATATATTGAAGCAACATCTTGTTGCTTCAATTGGAGTGGCCATCACAAAGCCCTGACCTCAATCCTATAGAAAATGTGTGGGCAGAACTGTGAAAGCGTGTGCGAGCAAGGAGGCCTACAAACCTGACTCAGTTACACTAGTTCTTTCAGGAGGAATGGGACAAAATTCACACAAGGTATTGTGGGAAGCTTGCGGAAGGCTACCCAAAACATTTGACCCAAGTTGAACAAAAAAAGCAATGCTACCAAATACTAATTGATTGTACGTAAACTTCTGACCCACTGGGAATGTGATGAAATAAATAAAAGCTTAAATAAATCATTCTCTATACTATTATTCTGACATTTCACATGTCCTAACTGACCTAACACAGGGAATTTTTACTTGGATGAAATGTCAGGAATTGTGAAACACTGAGTTTACATTTATTTGGCTACGGTGTATATAAACTTCCAACTTCAACTGTATATACACACACACACACACACACACACACACACACACACACACACACACACACACACACACACACACACACACACACACACACACACACACACACACAGTAGGTCAGTGTGTGCTGGTCAGAGCTTGAGGACAGTCAATAATGTATTGAGTGGTGGATGATTCAGTTCATCTCTGAGGCTTTATGAGGTCACAGAAGGGAGAAGGTATTGATCTACACACTGCATGTGACCATTACAATGAACTGGAGTCCACTCTGCTTATATCACTGCAGGCCAGTGTACCAATGGACCTTAACTGTCCATGCAAGCAACAGTTCTTCCTCCCGCTTACATTAAAACGAATATTGAGAATCAACTAAATCCGTTAGAGACCTGGGGTTTGTAGTTGACGCTGATGATCAGACCAAGGCGCACACTGGTTTCCTCAGTCCACCTATCGCCCCGCAAGACTACTCTGCAGGCTATCGCTGAAGGTACTCATCTTTAGTGTCTATGTGTGTGTGTGTTTAGACTGTAGCCAGTACACTCTTAGAATAAGGGATTCCAAAAGGGTTCTGCGGCTATCCCCATAGGAGAACCCTTTTTGGTTCCAGGTGGAACCTTTTTTGGTTTCAGGTAGAACTTTTTTGGGTTCCATGTAGAACCCTCTGTGGAAAAGGTTCAACATGGGAACCAAAAGGGGTTCTTCAAAGGGTTGTCTTATGGGGACCGCCAGAGAACCCTTTTTGGTTCTAGATACCACCTTTTTTTCTAAGAGTGTAGGCGTATGTCAGAGCTGTGAGTGTTAACTCAGTAATATCCAGACATACATTAATCCATCCAGACAGCCATTCTCCCAGTCACCGGAGAAAATAAACAAGTATAAAAATGGACAAAGGAAATTTTGTCTGAGCTGGGATATTATGCGCTTCTGTTTGTAAAAAACAAAATCCATCTCTCCAATGAATTACATCTCAAAGGAGTACAGTGATTCTCCAGGGGAACTTGGGCAAACTCTTAAGACAATTGATCTTGTGAATTTGATCTTGTGAATTATGCATGTATTATTTACTATATAGATATATGATATATGATGCCTGGGGAGATGGCGGGGCTGGAGAATTCCCCAACATTTCTTAGGCCTACTTATAGTTAGGCCTACTTATAGTTAGGCCTACTTATACTTATACAATTCAAGCTTAAACGAGACAGTGCTTGGAATTTCATAACTATAGCGCTTCCCTTGGGCCAATCAGCGTCATTTTATAAATGACATATCTCGATGGCAAGACGCATCATTCACTCAAGTTTCATTAGAATTGGGCCAGTGGTGCATGATATATTGCATGTGACTAACTCATTTACACATGTACTAGAGTATGTGCAACTGGAGACAGATCCATAGTCCCCGTTCCGATTTCATTGTGGAAGATACTTTGTATGCTTGATTCAGTGCAAGGATGAATGAACATTGGATGGATTGTCGTATGTCTATTAACATTATTACAACATTGTCTGTCCTTTTAGGTAAGAGTTTTCGTTGACATGTGAATGTAATTTCATCCTTTTGATGGTTTATTTTCCTGTTGAATGGCTCTATTTGAGTCTAAGCTGTAGTGAGCTTATGCGTTGTGGTGTTCTCATTGATACACTACATGGCCAAAAGTATGTGGGCACCTGCTCATCGAACATTTCATTCCAAAATCATGGGCATTAATATAGAGTTAGTCCCCCCTTTGCTGCTTTAACAGCCTCTACTCTTCTGGGAAGGCTTTTCACGACATGTTGGAACATTGCTGCAGGGGCTTGCTTCCATTCAGCCACAAGAGCATTAGTGAGGTCGGCACTGATATTTGGCAATTAGGCCAGGCTCGCAGTCAGCATTCAAATTCATCCCAAAGGTGTTTGTTGGGGTTGAGGTCAGGGCTCTGTGCAGGCCAGTCAAGTTCTTCCACACCAATCTCAACAATCCATTTCTGTATGGACCTCGCTTTGTGCACAGGGGCATTGTCATGCTGAAACAGGAAAGGGCCTTCCCCAAACTGTTGCCACAAAGTTGGAAGCACAGAATCGTGTAGAATGTTATTTTATGCTGTAGCGTTAAGATTTGCACTCATTGGAACTAAGGGGCATAGCCCGAACCATGAAAACAGCCCCAGACCATTATTCCTCCTCCATCAAACTTTACAGTTGGCGGTATGCATTGGGACAGGTAGTGTTTCCTTGCATCTGCCAAACCCAGATTCGTCCATCTCACTGCCAGATAATGAAGCTTGATTCATCAATCCAGAGAACACATTTCTACTGCTCAAGAGTTCAATGGCGGCGAGCTTAACACCACTCCAGCCAACGCTTGGCATTGAGCATGGTGATCTTAGGCTTGTGTGCGGCTGCTCGGCCATGGAAACCCGTTTCATGAAGCTCCCAATGAACAGTTAGTGTGCTGACATTGCTTCCAGAGGCAGCATGGAACTTGGTAGTGAGTGTTGCAACTGAGGCCGTTTTTTTTACACGCTTCAGCACTCGGCGGTCCCGTTCTGTGAGCTTGTGTGGCCTGCCACTTTGTGGGTGAGACGTTGTTGCTCCTTTACACGCTTCAGCACTCGGCGGTCCCGTTCTGTGAGCTTGTGTGGCCTGCCACTTCGTGGGTGAGATGTTGTTGCTCCTAAATGTTTTCACTTCACAATAACAGCACTTACAGTTGACCAGGGCAGGTCTAGCAGCGCATAAATTTGACCAACTGACTTGTTGGAAAGGTGGCATCCTATGACGGTCCCACATTGAATGTCGCTGAGCTCTTCAGTAAGGCCATTCTACGGCTAATGTTTGTCTATGGAGATTGAATGGCTGTGTGCTCGATTTTATACACCTGTCAGCAACGGGTGTGGCTGAAATAGCCAAATCCACTCATTTGAAGGGCTGTCCACATACTTTTGTATATATAGTGTATGAATGATGTATGCTGGGGTCAAAACAGCTCTTATTTAGCTGGCTCTGTGAATGATTCAATAGCCAATGGGGTAACACAAACAAGCGGATGTTGAAGCGGATGTAGTTGACGGTGTTCTGGAATCTCTCACACACACACGTTTGTCTTACTATCCTTGTGGGGTCCAAACAATTAATCCCATTCAAAATCTAAACCAAAAGTTAATCCTTAACCTTTACCCCAAACCCCAAACCTAATCCTAACTCCTAACCCTAATTCTAACTCGAACCCCTAAACCTATAATAGCCCTTTTCCTTGTG
>NC_056450.1:30953059-30963059 GCF_018296145.1 Oncorhynchus tshawytscha | reverse complement strand
TCAAAGGTCACCCAAATCACCTTCTCTGGATAGAAGACTGTAATTCAAGTGAAAGATCTTTAACTTTCCTCTGTTCTCTCTTCCTTATTGTGCCCTCTCTCTCTATTCATGCGTTCGTTTTCCTCTCCTCTCTTCTCCTTTTCTCCCCTCCCTCCCTCCCTCCCTCCCTCCCTCCCTCCCTATCCTCTCTCCTCCCTACTTCCCTCCCTCCCCTCTCATTCTCTCTCCTCCATCCCTCCCTGTCCTCCCCTCTCATCCTCTCTCCTCCCTCCCTCCCTGTCCTCCCTTCTCATCCTCCCTCCCTCCCTTCTCATCCTCTCTCCTCCCTCCCTCCCTGTCCTCCCTTCTCATCCTCTCTCCTCCCTCCCTCCCTGTCCTCCCTTCTCATCCTCTCTCCTCCCTCCCTCCCTGTCCTCCCTTCTCATCCTCTCTCCTCCCTCCCTCCCTGTCCTCCCTTCTCATCCTCTCTCCTCCCTCCCTCCCTGTCCTCCCTTCTCATCCTCTCTCCTCCCTCCCTCCCTCCTCCAGGTGATCAAGTCCTTCTGTAATTATTGAGAAGGACGGCAGCACTGAATACAACATCAATTACTGAGAAGGTCAAGAGGGGAGAGCTGGCCTGGCTCCAATCTAATCAAATATGTACATACAGTACCTTCAGAAAGTATTCATACCCCTTCACCTATTCCACATTTTGTTGTGTTACAGCTGGCGGTCACAACATTTCGTCAGCCGGTGATTGTCAAGCAAATAACTGTTTCACGGTAATTGACCGTTAATTAACATAAACATATTTAGCATCTCCTGGCTTCCACAGCTACAAGCCATTTTAAAAAGTCTAATAAATCCATGTAATATAGCCTACACCTTCAGAATAAATTCATTATTTATTTTACACAGGTCTGAAGAAGCATGATATGAAGAAAATGTAGTCTATTTCAGAAGAACAGAATAGCATACTCTGAGTTGTCCTTATGTTTGGGGTGGCAGGTAGCCTAGTGTTTAGAGCGTTGGACTAGTAACCGAAAGGTTGCAAGATTGAATCCCCGAGCTGACAAGGTAAAAATCTGTTGTTCTGCCCCTGAACAAGGCAGTTAACCCACTGTTCCTAGGCCATCATTGAAAATAAGAATTTGTTCTTAACTGACTTGCCTAATTAAATAAAGGTTAAATAAAAAATGTTGGTCATGATCTGGCTGGGGGCTATGCTAGTTAATTTAGCAGGTAAGATTTACTTAGAATTCCGTGGCATTATTTTATAGTATTTGAGAGTATGAATAATACAATTGAACTGTCATGCCCTGACCTTAAATATCCCTGTTTATTCTCTAGATTTTGGTTAGGTCAGGGTGTGACTAGGGTGGGTACTCTAGTTTTTGTATATCTATGTTTCTTTTTCTTTGTTGGCCTAGTATGGTTCCCAATCAGAGGCAGCTGTCTATTGTTGTCTCTGATTGGGGATCATACTTAGGCAGCCTTTTTCCCCACATTCAGTTGGTTTGGTTGCATGTATTTTTGCACAACGAAGCTTTTCGTTCGTTGTATTGTTTATTGTTTTTTTTGCTGGTTCACATTTCAATAAAATATGATGAACTCAAATCATTCTGCGCCTTGGTCTACCCTTAACGACCCTTAACGACCCTTAACGATGAACATTACATGAACAAAGCTGAAAAAATACACAGTGGGGAGAATAAGTATTTGATACACTGCCGATTTTGCAGGTTTTCCTACTTACAAAGCATGTAGAGGTCTGTAATTTTTATCATAGGTAAACTTCAACTGTGAGAGAGAGAATCTAAAACAAAAATCCAGAAAATCACATTGTATGATTTTTAAGTAATTCATTTGCATTTTATTGCATGACATAAGTATTTGATACATCAGAAAAGCAGAACTTAATATTTGGTACAGAAACCTTTGTTTGCAATTACAGAGATCATACGTTTCCTGTAGTTCTTGACCAGGTTTGCACACACTGCAGCAGGGATTTTGGCCCACTCCTCCATACAGATCTTCTCCAGATCCTTCAGGTTTCGGGGCTGTCGCTGGGCAATACGGACTTTCAGCTCCCTCCAAAGATTTTCTATTGGGTTCAGGTCTGGAGACTGGCCAGGCCACTCCAGGACCTTGAGATGCTTCTACGGAGCCACTCCTTAGTTGCCCTGGCTGTGTGTTTCGGGTCATTATCATGCTGGAAGACCCAGCCACGACCCATCTTCAATGCTCTTACTGAGGGAAGGAGGTTGTTGGCCAAGATCTCGTGATACATGGCCCCATCCATCCTCCCCTCAATACGGTGCAGTCTTCCAGTCTCCTTTGCAGAAAAGCATCCCCAAAGAGATCTTGCATGGAGCCCCAGAACGAGGGTGATTGACCGTCATCTTGAACTTCTTCCATTTTCTACTATTTGTGCCAACAGTTGTTGCCTTCTCACCAAGCTGCTTGCCTATTGTCCTGTAGCCCATCCCAGCCTTGTGCAGGTCTACAATTGTATCCCTGATGTACTTACACAGCTCTCTGGTCTTGGCCATTGTGGAGAGGTTGGAGTCTGTTTGATTGAGTGTGTGGACAGGTGTCTTTTATACAGGTAACGAGTTCAAACAGGTGCAGTTAATACAGGTAATGAGTGGAGAACAGGAGGGATTCTTAAAGAAAAACTAACAGGTCTGTGAGAGCCAGAATTATTACTGGTTGGTAGGTGATCAAATACTTATGTCATGCAATAAAATGCTAATTAATTACTTAAAAATCATACAATGTGATTTTCTGGATTTTTGTTTTAGATTCCGTCTCTCACAGTTGAAGTTTACCTATGATAAAAATTACAGACCTCTACATGCTTTGTAAGTAGGAAACACTGTCGATTTTGCAGGTTATCAAATATTTGTTCTCCCCACTGTACAAATATGTTCTCCAAATGATTTGAGGGAGTGCGCACATGCAGCTGTTCTGTGTTGAGCGGTTAACAAAGAAATAGGTACTCCTAAACACTTCATTTAGTTAGACCTACTCATTTTGTTGACGGATGAAAAGTAAATATGGACAGTTCTTCCAATAACTTTAGTTGTTCTACAAACGTTGGGCTATATGTTTTGATTTTTAATACATTGTAAGGCTGCATGATGAGACTCTAATGATGATTTGAAAAAAGTCCCTTGAAAGACATGAGCTCTGCTTTGTTTTTTACGCAGACTATACACACTACATCAGTCTCTCATTCACAATTTGACAAGCACTTGATAATGCCTCGAATTTCACGCCGGCATCCCCTTTGTGGTCGTAATGCACCCTTTAAAAATCCATGCCTTATGCAGCCTGGAGTGTTGTGTTGTGCCCTTGGCCCTGAGTTACGCAATCTGAAGCACCTCTCAGTCACATGGCTCTCCGTCACATGATCGGGTCTTTCTGACAGGCTACAAGTGAAGACAGACACATCGGGGACACAACTGCGCGTGTCCTTATCCAATTCAGAGGTGCATATTGAAGATATTGGAAGAACTGTCCATATTTACTTTTCATCAGCCAACAAGATGAGTAGGTCTAACAAACCGCAAAAGCACTAGCCTATGTCAATCTACTATCCCCCATAGTTCAAAAGTCAACCATTTATATTCTGTGCGAGGAATAAATATTCCAAACATAGTCTGGGACAGTTGTGAATACAACCACTAACATCAAAAACACTTTTTATACAATGAGGCTGACGCAACAGATCAGAACGTTTAGCTTAAAATGTTTATAAACTATTAGGTTATTTCGTCACATAAGCGCAGCAATGTGCACATGGTAGTAGGCTATAAACAGTTTCCTTCCTCTCCGGCAGCTGAGTTAGGAAGGAGGCCTGTATCTTTGTAGTGACTGGGTGTATTGATACACCATCCAAAGTGTCATTAATAACTTCACCATGCTCAAAGAGATATTCAATGCCTGCTTTTTATTTTATTTTACCCACCTACCAACAGGTTCCCTTCTTTGTGAGGCATTTGAAAACCTCCCTGGTCTTTGTTGTTGAATCTGTGTTTGAAATACACTGCTCGACTAAGGGACCTCACAGATACTTGTATGTGTGGGGTACAGAGATGAAGTAGTCAGTAAAACAAATCTAAACAGTTAAACAGTATTATTACACACAACTTATTTAGGCTTGCCATAACAAAGATATTTCAGCTTTTTATTTGTAATTCATTTCTACAATTTTCAGACCCATGATTCCACTGAGACATTATGGGGTATTGTGTGTAGGCCAGTGACACAACATCTACATTTCCATTTTAAATTCAGGTTGTAACACGGAACATTTGGGAAAGAGTCAAGGGGTGTGAAAACTTTGAAGGCACTGTATATATTTGTATTTGTATTTATTATGGATCTCCGTTGCCAAGGCAGCAGCTACTCTTCCTGGGGTCTGGCAGAATTAAGGCAGTTATACCATTTTAAAAACATTACAATACATTCATTACAGAATTCCCAACACACTAAGTGTGTGCCCTCTGGCCCATACTCCACTACCACATATCTACAACGCAAAATCCATGTGTTCGTGTGTGTATAGTGTGTATGTTATCATGTGTGTATCCATGTGTTCGTGTGTGTACGTGTGTGTAGAGTGTGTATGTTATCATGTGTGTGTATCCATGTGTTCGTGTGTGTACGTGTGTGTAGAGTGTGTATGTTATCATGTGTGTGTATCCATGTGTTTGTGTGTGTACGTGTATGTTATCATGTGTGTGTAAGCATGTGTCTGTGTCTATGTTTGTTACTTCACAGTCCCCACTGTTCCATAAGGTGTATTTTATCTTGTTTTTGAAATCTGATTCTACTGCTGCATCAGTTACCTGATGTGGAATAGAGTTCCATGTAGTCATGGCTCTACGTAGTACTCTAACGAGAGCACTTGTTTGGGGCTTTGGTCAAACATTCTGCGCAGAATAAGGTGTCATCTGAGGAAAGGTCTCGGTTCTATTAGTACAGATATACTTCCTTTAATAATCCAAAGATTTATGACATCATAACTATCTGATCAACCTTCAAATCACTCTAGCTGAGAGCGACCTGTCAATAAAACCATACGCTGTGAGGTTAGTTATAGTGTTGTGTCAATAAATGTGATGTATATAGTTAATCATGTGTGTCTGGTCTTCATGAAGAGGTGTATATCCTGTACTGTAGATCCATAGCCAGGAGGTTAACCCTCCCTGGACAGAGGCCAGTTTAGTCTGGTGTATTATGGCCTCTGTGAAAGGAGCACGGAATAGATTGGTTATATGGGTGGTGTTGGGAAGCTTTATCCACAACCGATTGTAAAACAGGAAAACATGTAGACACGTTGTTATGGCTTCTGTTCTTTTCTGGGCAGGGCTCAGTGAATGAGTCCAACATGAGACAATCTACTCAACTACTATTCTCTTTCCTCAGCTATTCAACCAATCACTCTTTCTTTCTCCCACTCTCTGCGTCTCTCTACTCACCCTGCTCTCTCCATCTTTCTCTCTCTTCGCCCATAACCAATAGATTTACAGTTTCCAGGTCATACACTGACATAGCACTTTCCACTCCCTCTTTCCTCCTCTCCTCCCCCTCTCCCTGACAAGTTGACTATGATGGACAGAAACCAGATTCCTGGTCTCCCTCCCCCCTCTCTCTTTCTGTTCTCTCCCCCCAGTCTCCTCCTCCCTCAGACTGAGTGACAGTAATGAGACAGGCTGGCCTGTGTTTTCAACCCCACAGACCTCACAGCATAGGACAGTAGAGAGCAGAGGGCCGGAGGAAGAGATGGAGGGAGAGAGGAAAGCAGAGTGTGGAAGGGAGGGAGAGATCAGGAGAGAGGAGAAAGCAGAAGTAGGGGAAAGGGAACAGTGGGTTGCTCAGGTACAGAGGAAAGCAGAGTGTGGAAGGGAGGGAGAGATGGAGAGGGGAGAGATGGAGGGAGGGAGGGGAAAGCAGAAGTAGGGGAAGGAAACAGTGGGTTAACTGCCTTGCTCAGGTACAGAGCAGAGCAGAGTGTGGAAGGGAGGGAGAGATGGAGGGAGGGAGAGATGGAGGGAGAGAGGAGAAAGCAGAAGTAGGGGAAGGAAACAGTGGGTTAACTGCCTTGCTCAGGTACAGAGGAGAGAAGAGTGTGGAAGGGAGGGAGAGATGGAGGGAGAGAGGAGAAAGCAGAAGTAGGGGAAGGAAACAGTGGGTTAACTGCCTTGCTCAGGTACAGAGCAGAGCAGAGTGTGGAAGGGAGGGAGAGATGGAGGGAGGGAGAGATGGAGGGAGAGCGGAGAAAGCAGAAGTAGGGGAAGGAAACAGTGGGTTAACTGCCTTGCTCAGGTACAGAGCAGAGCAGAGTGTGGAAGGGAGAGAGAGATGGAGAGGGGATAGATGGAGGGAGGGAGGGGAAAGCAGAAGTAGGGGAAGGAAACAGTGGGTTAACTGCCTTGCTCAGGTACAGAGCAGAGCAGAGTGTGGAAGGGAGGGAGAGATGGAGGGAGGGAGAGATGGAGGGAGAGAGGAGAAAGCAGAAGTAGGGGAAAGGAAACAGTGGGTTAACTGCCTTGCTCAGGTACAGAGCAGAGCAGAGTGTGGAAGGGAGGGAGAGATGGAGGGAGGGAGAGATGGAGGGAGAGCGGAGAAAGCAGAAGTAGGGGAAGGAAACAGTGGGTTAACTGCCTTGCTCAGGTACAGAGCAGAGCAGAGTGTGGAAGGGAGAGAGAGATGGAGAGGGGAGAGATGGAGGGAGGGAGGGGAAAGCAGAAGTAGGGGAAGGAAACAGTGGGTTAACTGCCTTGCTCAGGTACAGAGCAGAGCAGAGTGTGGAAGGGAGGGAGAGATGGAGGGAGGGAGAGATGGAGGAGAGAGGAGAAAGCAGAAGTAGGGGAAAGGAAACAGTGGGTTAACTGCCTTGCTCAGGTACAGAGCAGAGCAGAGTGTGGAAGGGAGGGAGAGATGGAGAGGGGAGAGATGGAGGGAGGGAGGGGAAAGCAGAAGTAGGGGAAGGAAACAGTGGGTTAACTGCCTTGCTCAGGTACAGAGCAGAGCAGAGTGTGGAAGGGAGGGAGAGATGGAGGGAGGGAGAGATGGAGGGAGAGAGGAGAAAGCAGAAGTAGGGGAAGGAAACAGTGGGTTAACTGCCTTGCTCAGGTACAGAGCAGAGTGTGGAAGGGAGGGAGAGATGGAGGGAGGGAGAGATGGAGGGAGAGAGGAGAAAGCAGAAGTAGGGGAAGGAAACAGTGGGTTAACTGCCTTGCTCAGGTACAGAGCAGAGCAGAGTGTGGAAGGGAGGGAGAGATGGAGGGAGAGAGGAGAAAGCAGAAGTAGGGGAAGGAAACAGTGGGTTAACTGCCTTGCTCAGGTACAGAGGAGAGAAGAGTGTGGAAGGGAGGGAGAGATGGAGGGAGGGAGAGAGGAGAAAGCAGAAGTAGGGGAAGGAAACAGTGGGTTAACTGCCTTGCTCAGGTACAGAGGAGAGAAGAGTGTGGAAGGGAGGGAGAGATGGAGGGAGGGAGAGATGGAGGGAGAGAGGAGAAAGCAGAAGTAGGGGAAGGAAACAGTGGGTTAACTGCCTTGCTCAGGTACAGAGGAGAGCAGACACAAAAAGGCATCACTGCTTCAGTCTCTTTTCTTTTCTTTTTGGTTTCTCCATCATGGTTCCCTGATCCCGGTATCCCTTCTGCTGTATGTAACAGTCTCTGGCTTTTAGAAAACATGTTTGCTCCTCTCAGCTGACAGCAAGTGTATCCCATAAACCTTAGCAGTTAGAATGTGCTCTCCTTTTGGGTTAGTTGAGTTCTGCTGTGTTTGATTGGACAGCAGTGAGAAAGGAAAAGGAGGGATGTGGATGCAGAGAGGGAGAGTAGAGAGAGGCAGAGAGGGAGAGTAGAGAGAGACAGAGAGGGAGAGTAGAGAGAGGCAGAGAGGGAGAGTAGAGAGAGGCAGAGAGGGAGAGTAGAGAGAGGCAGAGAGGGAGAGTAGAGAGAGGCAGAGAGGGAGAGTAGAGAGAGGCAGAGAGGGAGAGTAGAGAGAGGTAGTGAGGGAGAGTAGAGAGAGGTAGTAAGGGAGAGTAGATAGAGGTAGTGAGGGAGAGTAGAGACAGGTAGAGAGAGGTAGAGAGGGAGAGGTAGAGGGGGAGAGTAGATAGAGGGAGAGGGAGAGTAGAGAGAGGTGGGGAGGGAGAGTAGATAGAGGTAGATGGGGAGTAGAGAGAGGTAGAGGGGGAGAGTAGATAGAGGTAGAGGGGGAGTAGAGAGAGATAGAGGGGGAGAGTAGAGAAAGGTAGTGAGGGAGAGTAGAGAGAGGTAGAGAGGGAGAGTAGATAGAGTAGAGAGAGGTAGTGAGGGAGAGTAGAGAGAGGCAGAGAGGGAGAGTAGAGAGAGTTAGAGAGGGAGAGTAGAGAGAGGTAGGGAGAGTAGAGAGAGGTAGGGGGAGAGTAGATAGAGGTAGAGGGAGAGTAGAGAGAGGTAGAGGGGGAGAGTAGATAGGTGGAGAGTAGATAGGTGGAGAGTAGATAGGTGGAGAGTAGATAGGGGGAGAGTAGATAGAGGTAGAGGGTTTAGTAGAGAGAGGCAGAGGGAGAGAGTAGATAGGGGGAGAGTAGATAGAGGTAGAGGGTTTAGTAGAGAGAGGCATAGGGAGAGAGTAGATAGGGGGAGAGTAGAGAGAGGTAGAGGGAGAGAGTAGATGGGGGAGAGTAGATAGAGGGAGAGTAGATAGAGGTAGAGGGTTAGTAGAGAGAGGTAGAGGGGGAGAGTAGATAGGTGGAGAGTAGATAGGTGGAGAGTAGATAGGGGGAGAGTAGATAGAGGTAGAGGGTTTAGTAGAGAGAGGCAGAGGGAGAGAGTAGATAGGGGGAGAGTAGATAGAGGTAGAGGGTTTAGTAGAGAGAGGCATAGGGAGAGAGTAGATAGGGGGAGAGTAGAGAGAGGTAGAGGGAGAGAGTAGATGGGGAGAGTAGATAGAGGGAGAGTAAATAGAGGTAGAGGGTTAGTAGAGAGAGGTAGAGAGGGTGAGTAGAGGGAGGTAGAGGGGGAGAGTAGAGAGAGGTAGGGAGAGTAGAGAGAGGTAGAGGGGGAGTAGAGAGAGGTAGAGGGGAGAGTAGATAGAGGTAGTGAGGGAGAGTAGAAAAAGGTAGAGAGAGGTAGAGAGGGAGAGTAGAGAGAGGTAGAGGGGGAGAGTAGATAGAGGTAGAGGGGGAGTAGAGAGAGGTAGAGGGGGAGAGTAGATAGATTTAGAGGTAGAGTAGATAGATTTAGAGGGAGAGTAGAGAGAGGTAGTGAGGGAGAGTAGAGAGAGGCAGGGAGGGAGAGTAGAGAGAGAGGGGGGGAGAGTAGATAGAGGTAGTAAGGGAGAGTAGAGAGAGGCAGAGAGGGAGAGTAGAGAGAGGTAGAGAGAGGCAGAGAGGGTGAGTAGAGAGAGGTAGTGAGGGAGAGTAGAGAGAGGCAGAGAGGGAGAGTAGAGAGAGTTAGAGGGGGAGAGTAGATAGAGGTAGTGAGGGAGAGTAGATAGGTAGAGAGAGGTAGAGGGGGAGAGTAGATAGAGGTAGAGGGAGAGTAGAGAGAGGTAGGGTGGAGAGTAGAGAGAGGTAGTGAGGGAGAGTAGAGAGAGGTAGTGAGGGAGAGTAGAGAGAGGCAGGGAGGGAGAGTAGAGAGAGGCAGGGAGGGAGAGTAGAGAGAGGCAGGGAGGGAGAGTAGAGAGAGGCAGGGAGGGAGAGTAGAGAGAGGTAGTGAGGGAGAGTAGAGAGAGGTATAGGGGGAGAGTAGATAGAGGTAGTGAGGGAGAGTAGAGAGAGGTGGGGAGGGAGAGTAGATAGAGGTAGAGGGGGAGTAGAGAGAGAGAGAGAGGTAGAGGGGGAGAGTAGGTAGAGAGAGGTAGGGGAGAGTAGATAGATTTAGAGGTGGAGTAGAGAGAGGTAGTGAGGGAGAGTAGAGAGAGGCAGGGAGGGAGAGTAGAGAGAGTTAGAGGGGGAGAGTAGATAGAGGTAGTGAGGGAGAGTAGAGAGAGGTAGAGAGGGAGAGTAGAG
>NC_056450.1:30860559-30948059 GCF_018296145.1 Oncorhynchus tshawytscha | reverse complement strand
TACCTGCAGTAGGAGTCTCCTCGAAGCCTACCATTGACTATGGTAAGTGTTTGCCCCCCTGTGGGCTGACAGTGTCAGGTTCTTGTCCAGTTCTGGCTCTAGGTTGCCACAGACTAGTACATGTCCCTGGGCCTGGAAATGGTTGATCTACCCCCTAATATGGAGAAGGTGTCATCATTAATTTATGGGGATTCTGTTGGGGGGGATATACAGTAGGTAGCACAAATTGGGACATTTTTCTCTGTTGAGATCATTTCTAGTCAGATGTAAAAAAAATAAAATAAAAAAAAAGAATAATCCTGCTTTGGCTATTTCAATAGAGTGGTTTAGGTCTGCTCTACATCCCATGAATATACCACCCGAGTCTTCCCTGTTCACACCTGGCAGTTTAGTGGATGGGACTACCAGCTCTCTGTAACCTAGAGGGCAACCAGTTGGTCCGTCTCATCTATACCATGGTTCTTATAGGATTACAATGTCTGTATTTCCAATCTTTGATGAAGTCTGGGTTCCTGCTCTTCAGGCCAAAGGCAGATGACCTCAAAACGTGTATATTCCAGGATGAGATAGTAAAAGCTTTGTGTTCCGTTGTTGTTTAGGCTCAGACCATTACTGTACATGTGAGCAGAGGATGTGATGCATACCTCTTAGGTTGCAGCTTGGGAAAGAGGGCACCTAGTCAGTTGTACAACTGAATGCATTCAACTGAAATATGTTTTTGGCATTTAACCCAACCTCTCTGAATCAGAGAGGTGCAGGGAGTTGCTGTAATCAACATCATCAGGGAACAGTGGGTGAACTGCCTTGGCTCAGGTGCAGAATTCTAGATTTATTATCTCATCAGCTCAGGGATTCAAACCAGCAACCTTTTGATTACTGGCCCGACACTCCTACCCACCAGGCTACCTGACACCCCTTTGTCCAATGGTCACTGAACAAATGAGGAAGAAGAATGGCATACGCCTGCAGCAGCAACACTGCAAATGGATGGCTCAGAAATAATCCATTCTTTTTAACACAACATGGAGGGGGTTTGTGTCATTGAATTTACACAACATGGAGGGGGTTTGTGTCATTGAATTTACACAACATGGAGGGGGTTTGTGTCATTGAATTTACACAACATGGAGGGGTTTGTGTCATTGAATTTACACAACATGGAGGGGTTTGTGTCATTGAATTTACACAACATGGAGGGGTTTGTGTCATTGAATTTACACAACATGGAGGGGTTTGTGTCATTGAATTTACACAACATGGAGGAGCTTTGTGGGGGTTTGTGTCATTGAATATACACAACATGGAGGGGGTTGTGTCATTGAATTTACACAACATGGAGGGGTTTGTGTCATTGAATTTACACAACATGGAGGGGTTTGTGTCATTGAATTTACACAACATGGAGGGGTTTGTGTCATTGAATTTACACAACATGGAGGGGTTTGTGTCATTGAATTTACACAACATGGAGGGGTTTGTGTCATTGAATTTACACAACATGGAGGAGGTTTGTGGGGTGGTTTGTGTCATTGAATTTACACAACATGGAGGGGTTTGTGTCATTGAATTTACACAACATGGAGGGGGTTTGTGTCATTGAATTTACACAACATGGAGGAGGTTTGTGGGGGTTTGTGTCATTGAATATACACAACATGGAGGGGTTTGTGTCATTGAATTTACACAACATGGAGGGGTTTGTGTCATTGAATTTACACAACATGGAGGGGTTTGTGTCATTGAATTTACACAACATGGAGGAGCTTTGTGGGGGTTTGTGTCATTGAATATACACAACATGGAGGGGGTTGTGTCATTGAATTTACACAACATGGAGTTTTTTTGGGGGGTTTGTGTCATTGAATTTACACAACATGGAGGGGGTTTGTGTCATTGAATTTACACAACATGGTGGGGGTTTGTGGGGGTTTGTGTCATTGAATTTACACAACATGAGGGGGTTTGTGTCATTGAATTTACACAACATGGAGGGGGTTTGTGTCATTGAATTTACACAACATGGAGGGGGTTTGTGTCATTGAATTTACACAACATGGAGGTTTGTGGGGGTTTGTGTCATTGAATATACACAACATGGAGGGGGTTGTGTCATTGAATTTACACAACATGGAGGGGGTTTGTGTCATTGAATTTACACAACATGGAGGGGTTTGTGTCATTGAATTTACACAACATGGAGGAGGTTTGTGGGGGTTTGTGTCATTGAATATACACAACATGGAGGGGGTTGTGTCATTGAATTTACACAACATGGAGGGGTTTGTGTCATTGAATTTACACAACATGGAGGGGGTTTGTGTCATTGAATTTACACAACATGGAGGAGCTTTGTGGGGGTTTGTGTCATTGAATATACACAACATGGAGGGGGTTGTGTCATTGAATTTACACAACATGGAGTTTTTTGGGGGGTTGTGTCATTGAATATATACACAACATGGAGGGGGTTGTGTCATTGAATTTACACAACATGGAGTTTTTTGGGGGGTTTGTGTCATTGAATTTACACAACATGGAGGGGGTTTGTGGTGGGTTTGTGTCATTGAATTTACACAACATGGTGGGGGTTTGTGGGGGTTTATGTCATTGAATGTACACAACATGGTGGAGGTTTGTGGGGGGTTTGTGTCATTGAATTTACACAACATGCCTACCACTTTGAAGATGCAAAATATTGTTTTATTGTGAAACAAACAAGAAATAAGACAAAAGATGTAACTATTCACCCCCCTATACATCTACTGGGATTCTTGCCCATTCTTCAAGGCATAACTGCTCCAGCTCCTTCAAGTTGGATAGGTTCTGCTGGTGTACAGCAATCTATTAGTCATACCACAGATTCTCAATTGGATTGAGGTCTGGGCTTTGACTAGACCATTCCAAGACATGTAAATGTTTCCTCTTAAACCACTCCGTGTTGCTTTAGCAGTATGCTTAGGGTCATTGTCCTGCTGGAAGGTGAACCCCCATCCCAATCTCAATTCTCTGGAAGACTGAAACAGGTTTCCCTCAAGAATTTCGCTGTATTTAACGCCATCCATCATCCCTTCAATTCTGACCAGTTTCCCAGTCCATACCGATTAAAAACTTCCCCACAGCATGATGCTGCCACCACCATGCTTCACTGTGGGGATGGTGTTCTCAGGGTGATGAGAGGTGTTGGGTTTGCGCCAGACATAGCATTTTTCTTGATGACCAAAAAGCTCCATTTTAGTCTCATCTGACTAGAGTACCTTCTTCCATATGTTTGGGGAGTCTCCCACATGCCTTTTGGCGAACACCAAACGTGTTTGCTTTTCTTGAAGCAATGGCTATTTTCTGGCCACTCTTCCATAAAGCCCAGCTCTGTGGAGTTTACGGCTTAAAGTGGTCCTATGGACAGATATTCCAGTCTCTGCTATGGAGCTTTGCAGCTCCTTCAGGGTCATGTTTGGTCTCTTTCTTGCCTCTCTGATTAATGCCCTCCTTCGCTTGACCGTGAGTTTTGGTGGGCGGCCCACTCTTGGCAAGTTTGTTGTGGTGCCATATTCTTTAAATGTTTTAATAATGGATTTAATGGTGCTCCGTGGGATGTTCAAAGTTTCTGATCTTTTCTTATATCCCAACCCTGATCTGTACTTCTCCACAACTTTGTCCCTGACCTGTTTGGAGAGCTCATTGGTCTTCATGGTGCCCCTTGCTTAGTGGTGTTGCAGACTCTGGGGCCTTTCAGAACAGGTGTACATATACTGAGATCATGTGACAGATCATGTGACACATAGATTGCAGGTGGACTTTATTTAAGTAATAATGTGACTTCTGAAGATAATTGGTTGCACCAGATCTTATTTAGGGGCTTCATAGCAGAGGGGGTGAGTACATACGTATGCACCACTTTTCCCTTTTTTATCATTTTTTTCACTTCACCAATTTGGACTATTTTGTGTACGTCCATGACATGAAATCCATGTAAAAATCCATTTAAATTACAGGTTGTAATGCAACAAAATAGGAAAAATGCCAACGGGGGTGAATACTTTTGCAAGGCACTGTAACGCTATTTCACCACCACATGTGAACTTGCAGTTAGATTTTCACATGTGAATGTTTCATACATGTGAAACTGCAAATTATATTTTAAAATGTAAATGGTTTGCACATGTGAACTTGCAATTCCACATGTGAAAGTGAGACTTTCATATGTGGAGTTTTTTATATTTGAAAGTGCAAATGTCATTTTTAAATGTGATTTTTATATGTGAAAATGCAAATTACATTTTCACGTGATTGATTTTTGCATGAGAAAGTTTCACATGTGCAACTGCAATTTACGTGAGGTGACATGTGTTAACACAATTTAAAATATGAAATTTAACCTCAACATGTGAAAACAGCAATGTGTCTTTAGTAGTAGTAATGTCTATGTTAATGTTTTAAATTAATGTAAATTGTAAAGTGTTTTTTTTGTAATGTATTTTTCTTTTTGTGTCGGACCCTTGGGAGACTAGCTGTCACCATTGGAGTCGGCTAATACAAATCAATATCAAACAAAAAAATCATGTTTTCTTTTATTGTTAGGCCTTTTCTCCCTTTCCTGTGTGTGATAACAGGAACTTGGGGTTGAGCCACCCAGGGCTTTACACTCAGTTATCAGCTCTCACTCAGCCTGGCAGCTGCCACTCACACACACCATAGAGAGAGAGACTAAAGAGTAGGGTTGAGAGGACAGAGTCAGTGAAGTGTTTAAGTAGTAGTGGCAATAGTAGTAGTCACATTGAAATGGAGGATTTTTGTTAGGTTAATCCTGGATTTGAGTTTAATCTCCTAAAAAATGGGTTTCATTTTCCCTAAGTGATCTCTTATGTATATGTTTGATGACCACTGTAACACAGTGCCCTTTTCGTGACATGTCCACATGCAACTGAGAGTGGCTTTAATGGAATGTAATGGTTTTGGGGTTTTAATTTTGATTATAAGTGGGATTCAAATTAAATGTTTCTCTCCCTCTTTCTCTCTCTCTCTCTCTCTCCCTCTCTCTTTCTCTCACTCTGTCTCTCTGTCTCTCTTTCTGTCTTCAGCAGCGTCCAGCTTCAGTTTCTGCCGTGCGTCCCTGGAGCACACAGTGTCTGTAGAGGAGCTCAGCTACCAGCTGCCTCGTCGGCCAGGGGCCAGTCTGACCTGGCACGATGGGAGGGGGCAGAAGAACACACACACCGTCAAACTACTGCAGCAGCCTGGCACAGAGGGCATACAGGTATCATAATGGGCATGTGCAGACACATGCACAGACATACACATACACAAACGCACACTCACACACACACTGTCTAGGCAGTGCCAGATGACGATTTAGGCACCAGCACTATGAGAAAGATCAGAGAAAATAACACGTCCTTAAACATAGAGAGATCTAAATCAAATCAAATGGATTTATAGAGCCCTTCGTACATCAGCTGATATCTCAAAGTGCTGTACAGAAACCCAGCCTAAAACCCCAAACAGCAAGCAATGCAGGTGTAGAAGCACGGTGGCTAGGAAAAACTCCCTAGAAACCTAGGAAGAAATCTAGAGAGGAACCAGGCTATGAGGGGTGGCCAGTCCTCTTCTGGCTGTGCCGGGTGGAGATTATAACAGAACATGGCCAAGATGTTCAAATGTTCATAAATTACCAGCAGGGTCAAATAATAATAATCACAGTAGTTGTTGAGGGTGCAGCATGTCAGCACCTCAGGAGTAAATGTCAGTTTGCTTTTCATAGCCGATCATTAAGAGTATCTCTACCGCTCCGGCTGTCTCTAGAGAGTTGAAAACAGCAGGTCTGGGACAGGTAGCACGTCTGGTGAACAGGTCAGGGTTCCATAGCCGCAGGCAGAACAGTTGAAACTGGAGCAGCAGCACGGCCAGGTAGACTGGGGACAGCAAGTAGTCATCATGCCAGGTAGTCCTGAGGCATGGTCCTAGGGCTCAGGTCCTCCGAGAGAAAGAAAGAAAGAAAGAAAGAAAGAAAGAGAGAGAGAAAGAGAGAATTAGAGAGAGCATACTTAAATTCACACAGGACACCGGATAAGACAGGAGAAGTACTCCAGATATAACAAACTGATCCTTGCCCCCTGACACAAACTACTGCAGCATAAATACTGGAGGCTGAGAGAGGAGGGGTCAGGAGACACTATGGCCCCATCCGATGATACCCCCGGACAGGGTCAAACAGGAAGGATATAACCTCACCCACTTTGCCAAAGCACAGCCCCCACACAACTAGAGGGATATCTTCAACCACCAACTTACCATCCTGAGACAAGGCCGAGTATAGCCCACAAAGATCTCCGCCACGGCACAACCCAAGGGGGGGGCGCCAGCCCAGACAGGAAGATCATCTAAACACATGCTTTATAGATCAGTAGCACTGCCTTGTGTCTCTCATTATGGAGTCTCAACAGCATACTACAAAGGATGTTTGGTTGTTCTTCCCTCCTCATCACAAGGGCTGCTACAGCCTCAGAAACCCACAAGAGAGACTGATTATGTAAGAGATGATTGATTAAAAAACAGGTAATGAGATGAATGCAGGTACAGAATCCTCTCTGGGAGATAGAATAATAAAGGAGTGTAGTGCTATCCCACTGAGCAAAAGTACATTGAATTTGAAAAAAGTCATTAACTTTTGTTTTGAGTGTGAAATTTCAATTATTCGATTATGTCACCAATATAACCAATTTTCAACATTGATAAAACGTGTATAAAATATGTTGAATTTGTACCTTTGAAACAACATCAGAAAATATAATTGCCTAATTAAAATACACAAAGTAAGCAAAACAATGAAATATATCATTCCAACATTACCTAAAATTATGAATAAGATACTAAAGAGATAGATCTACAGTATATAATCAATATAACAATTGAGATTTACAATATATGACATTAATGAGCGAGCTAGGAAGGACAATCTTTTCAGCACTTTTGAAATGTTCAGCAACAGAATTCAGAACATGGGCCGTTCTTACAGTATTCTCCCTGTACACCAAGTCAGGACCATAAGATACATCATAGGGGCATATAAGCAGACAATGAAAGCTCTTGCAATATTCAATTATGACATTTCTCTAAAACAGTCTATAGGCTACATGTGCACCACCACCAGTAGGCTAAGTTCTGAGGGGGAAAGGGACCAAATTATGGACTACTAACAGCTTACTACCCAAAATATTACTTTCTTAGCTGCAGAATACATATCCTGGCATATTACATCATTTATGCAGCAGCATACAAGACATATCTTTGAACTCGTTGTTGTGCTCACTTAAACAGGAAGGGGGTGTGGCAGTCCTTGTGGGCAAGATTTGTCATCAAACTTTGTCATCAAAGTCTGGCATTCTCTGGATTTATGGTGCTTTCAAGACAATTGGGAACTAGAGAATAAAACTACGTTGAATCATGACATCAATGATCTTCAGGTAGGAAAGTCAGAGCTCTAGAAAGAGGCCTGAGTTCCTGACTTGGAATTCCGAGTTGGATGACCGTTCAAAACGTATTTTCCTAGTCCGAGCAAAGTATTTTCAGGGTTCGCAGTTGTCTTGAACGAACTGAAGTTGTAAGTCAGAGATTTCCCACTTCCGAGTTCCCAGTTGTTTTGAATGCAGCAGAAGTCATGCTGAATGGATAGCATGGCCAATGATGTATTCAGACCTTTCTGGCCCATGGTGTTGCATGTAAATGTTTAGAGACCGTTTCAAACAGATGCTTTAAATCCTTAAACCCAGACTTGGACCACATACCCTCTCCACCGAATAGCAGGAAGGGGAAGCAAAATAGTGGTTGCTTTGTAATGCTTGCAGCCACTGATTCCTTCCAAACCACTCATTGTTGACTTAGCGATTTCCGACTTGTTGTGTAATGTACAGTATACAGTTGAAGTCAGAAGTTTACATACACTTATGTTGCAGTCATTAAAACTCCACAAATGTCTTGTTAACAAACTATAGTTTTGGCAAGTGGGTTAGGAAATCTACTTTGTGCATGACACAATTTTTCCAACAATTATTTACAGGCAGATTATTTCACTTATAATTCACTGTATCATAATTCCAGTGGGTCAGAAGTTTACATACACTAAGTTGACTGTGCCTTTAAACAGCTTGGAAAATTCTAGAAAATGATGTCATGGCTTGAGAAGCTTCTGATAGGCTAATTGACATCATTTGAGTCAATTGGAGGTGTATCTCTGGATATATTTCAAGGCCTACCTTCAAACTCAGTGCCTCTTTGCTTGACATCATGGGAAAATCAAAATAAATCAACCAAGGCCTCAGAAAGAAAATGTAGACCTCCACAAGTCTGGTTTATCCTTGGGAGCAATTTCCAAACACCTGAAGGTACCACGTTCATCTGTACAAACAATCATACGCAAGTATAAACACCATGGGACCACGCAGCCGTCATACCGCTCAGGAAGGGGACGCTTTCTGTCTCCTAGAGATGAACATACTTTGGTGCAAAAAGTGCAAATCAATCCCGAACAACAGCAAAGGACCTTGTGAAGATGCTGGAGGAAACAGGTACAAAAGTATCTATTTCCACAGTAAAATGAGTCCTATATCGACATAACTTGAAAGGCCGCTCAGCAAGGAAGAAGCCACTTCTCCAAAACCGCCATAAAAAAGCCAGACTACGGTTTGCAACTGCACATGGGGACAAAGATTGTACTTTTTGGAAAAATGTCCTCTGGTCTGATGAAACAAAAATAGAACTGTTTGGCCATAATGACCATCGTTATGTTTGGAGGAAAAAGGGGGAGGCTTGCAAGCTGAAGAACACCATCCCAACCGTGAAGCATGGGTAGGCAGCATCATGTTGTGGGGTGCTTTGCTGCAGGAGGGACTGGTGCACTTCACAAAATCGATGGCATCATGAGGGGGAAAATGATGTGGATATATTGAAGCAACATCTCAAGACATCAGTCAGGAAGGTAAGCTTGGTTGCAAATGGGTCTTCCAAATGGACAATGACCCCAAGCACACTTCCAAAGTTGTGGCAAAATGGCTTAAGGACAACAAAGTCAAGGTATTTGAGTGGCCATCACAAAGCCCTGACCTCAATCCTATAGATAATTTGTGGGCAGAACTGAAAAGGCGTGTGTGAGAAAGGAGGCCTACAAACCTGACTCAGGTACATCAGCTCTGTCGGGAGGAATGGGCCAAAATTCCCCCAACTTATTGTGGGATGCTTGTGGAAGGCTACCCGCAACATTTGACCCAAGTTAAACAGTTTAAAGGCAATGCTACCAAATACTAATTGAGTGTATGTAAACTTCTGACCCACTGGGAATGTGATGAAAGAAATAAAAGCTGAAATAAATATAAACTATTATTCTCACATTTCACATTCTTAAAAGGAAGTGGTGATCCTAACTGACCTAAGAAAAATGTTTACTATGATAAAATGTTAGGAATTGTGCAAAACTGAGTTTAAATGTATTTGGCTAAGGTGTATGTAAACATCTGACTTAAACTGTATGTCCAATGGCCGATGAGTACAGATACGTGTTTATCGAGAATTTATTTTGATATGACAAGAATATAAAAGGATTTGCCAGTAGATTGTGTCATGATTCATTATGATGACTGCTTGTCTAGCTAGCTAGCTTGCCAGCTAAGATTTTGAAAGTATGATGGTGACATCATCAGTCTTAAAAAAGCTACGGTAGATATAACATGATTTGAAGTAATTTTATCTGTGGCCAATGACCTTAATCCTTCTTGGACAGGTACTTCTAATGTAAAAATATTGTAGCACCCAAGGGGGCTTGATCTGCCGAGCTCTTCCGGTAGATTTTGCGGTGACTTCGTGTCCCCATGAGTGACAGAACAATGAGCCAATCACGGCACAAATAGAGAAGATTACCAACACCAACGCTCTGTTCTTTCACTGGCTGCCCCTCCACTACAGAAAGCAGAAATGTGTTTTTTACAAACTGATATGTAATGCCAAAATAACATGCAAAACAGGCAAATATTTAATTAAAATTTGTAATTTTTGCTAAACAGGTGGGGCTCAAAATCCTAAATGAATGGTCGCCAGTGTACTTGGATAGTTCCATCTGTGCCACTGACTTAGTCTGACTTTAATTCCAGTTTGTTAAAGAATAGGACTAAATCAAATCAAATCCAAACTTTAAATACACTTTAAATAAAGTTTGATTTGATTTAGTCCTATTCTTTATCATAGATGTTTGACTGAGATGGAGATGTGAATCCAACATATCAATGATTCATTTGTAGACAAACTGGAATTAAAGCCAGACTAAGTCAGTGGTACAGATGGAACTATCCAAGCGGAATATACATCTCCTTCAAATGTTGATATTCGGTTGTGTTGACAACCAAACACAATTCAATATCACTTAAGGTAATTGTATTTTAAATTATCTTACAGAGTTTGAAATTCTAGTCCTATTGTATTGTCTGTGTTGAGCTAAATTAAGGGTTGAATTGAAACTATAGCCCTATATACTACAGTGTACAGGGCTAAATAGCATCATTGATGATATACTGTATGAGTGATATAGTATGGTTACATTTCATTTGCTCTCTTAAACGTACCCTTTGCAATGACTTCGATAGCAACAGTGGAGATCTCTCAACAATCATTCTCATGATAGCACATTGGTAATTGTTAGAGACAATTAGCATAGCTAAGCAGGGCTGGGCTTCGTCAACACCCTGGATGTGAGACCAAAATGTAACTGTAGATAGATCAATTCTCCAGTTGGAGGTTCTGCTGGGCCATTATTTATTTCCTGAAAGTGGATATAACGTTGAAAATCTGACATTGTTTTAAAGGTACAAATTCAATATATTTTATATAAGGTTTGTCAATGTTGAAATGTGGTTACCATGATGGCATGCTCCTGTGGTTGATTATGTGACCCTGCATAGTAAAGATACACTTCAGAAAGCCAGTCTCTTTCACAAGATGCTCTCGTGCAATATGGAACCCCATCTGTGCGCTTCTAGAACAAAACAAAGGCAAAAAAGCATTCTATTTTTACAGTGCCTGACCTAAAATAGAGCATGACATAACAACACACTTCCTGGTTGCCCTGTAAGACAACACACTTCCTGGTTGCCCTGTAAGCCAAAGGAATCATGGGAGGAAGGAGGTTCTTTGCTCCATTTCTCCAAAGCCCTTGAGAAACTGTTGGCGTCAAGAAAGTGCAAACACGCACCACCACACTGTTTAATCATTCACAGCTACTCTAATCCCTAAGACAGGTCTGAAAGGCTTAATCAAAGATGGGTTGTGAAGCTGTTTCCACGTAAATATATAGAGGATTTATCATTATAAACCTTGTCTATGGTACGAAGAACATGCTGTAGGATTTCCACATGACTTTGAGCAACAAGACTCACTATGTATTATTCAACAGTACAGAGACAGAGAGCAGTCTTTGTGTGCATGTGTGTGGGTGTGTGCGTGTTCGTGTGTGTGTGTGTCCAGCTATCTGTGGAGAGATGATTAGATTAGAGCCCATTAAGTTGGTTTAACAGAGATCAGCACTAATAAAGAAATAAGTTTAGTAAAACAACAGCCTAGACACAGACACGCACACAAACATACATAAACACACAGACACACACACAGTGAATGTTGATAAGGTAGGGCCAGAAGACACCGTCTAATTTAAATAATATTTTTTCACACATCACATGCTGACACACTGATCATAAGAAACAACACAAAAGATGAAGAACTGATACTACAGCTCTATTCTAATTGCTCAACAGGGTGTTGGGGTTTATTTTGGATCATCTGCATGGTCAACAGTTACTCCTTCAGAATGGAACACTAATCAATGGAGAAGAAAAATAGCTTGTCCAGTTGTGTATGAGGAGACTGTTGGTTTGGTGACTGGTTGGTTGTTTCTAATGAGACCATTGGTTTGATGGTTGGTTGGGTGGTTCTAATGAAACTTTTGGTTTGGTGATTGGTTAGCTGGTTCTAATGAGACCGTTGGTTTGGTGGTTGGTTGGCTGGTCTAATGAGACTGTTGGTTTGGTGGTTAGTTGGCTGGTTCGAATGAGACCATTGGTTTGGTGGTTGGTTGATTGGTTCTAATGAGACCATTGGTTTGGTGGTTGGTTGACTGGTTCTAATGAGACTGTTGGTTTGGTGTTTGGTTGGTTGGTTCTAATGAGACTGTTAGTTTGGTGGTTGGTTGGTTGGTTCTAATGACACCATTGGTTTGGTGGTTGGTTGTTTCTAATGAGACCATTGGTTTGGTGGTTGGTTGGCTGGTTCTAATGAGTCTGTTGGTTTGGTGGTTGGTTGGCTGGTTCTAATGAGACAGCTAGTTTGGTGGTTGGTTGGCTGGTTCTAGTGAGACTGTTGATTTGGTGGTTGGTTGGCTGGTTCTAATGAGACCGTTAGTTTGGTGGTTGGTTGGCTGGTCCTAATGAGACCGTTATTTTGGTAGTTGTTTGTCTGGTTCTAGTGAGACTGTTGGTTTGGTGGTTGGTTGGCTGGTTCTAATGAGACTGTTGGTTTGTTGGTTGGTTTTAATGAGGCTAGTTTGGTTTTATTCAATATTCGTTGTAGTTTGTCCGCTATATCAACTCAGCTATGTCAACTTCACAGATCTTCATTGTAAAGGGTTTAAACACTGTTTCCCATGCTTGTTCAATGAACCATTAACAATTAATGAACATGCACCTGTTGGAACGGTTGTTAAGACACTAACAGCTTACAGACGGTAGGAAATTAAGGTCACAGTTAGGAAAACTTAGGACACTAAAGAGGCCTGTCTACTGACTCTGAAAAACACCAAAAGAAAGATGCCAAGGGTCCCTACTCATCTGTGTGAACGTGCCTTAGGCATGCTGCAAAGAGGCATGAGGCCTGCAGATGTGGCCGGGGCAATAAATTGCTATGTCAGTACTGTGAGACGCCTAAGACAGCGCTATAGGGAGACAGGATGGACAGCTGATCATCCTCACAGTGGCAGACCACGTGTACAACACCTGCACAGGATCGGTACATCCGAACATCACACCTGCGGGACAGGTACAGGATGGCAACAACAACTGCCTAAGTAATACCAGGAATGCATAATCCCTCCATCAGTGCTCAGACTGTCCGCAATAGGCTGAGAGAGGCTGGACTGAGGGCTTGTAGGCCTGTTGTAAGGCAGGTCCTCACCAGACATCAACAACATCAATATGGGCACAAATCCACCGTCGCTGACCAGACAGGACTGGCAAAATGTGCTCTTCACTGACGAGACGCGGCTTTGTCTCACCAGGGGTGATGGTCGGATTCGCGTTTATCGTCGAAGGAATGAGTGTTACACTGAGGCCTGTACTCTGGAGCGGGATCGATTTCGAGGTGGAGGGTCCATCATGGTCTGCGGCGTTGTGTCACAGCATCATCGGACTGAGCTTGTTGTCATTGCAGGGAATCTCAACGCTGTGCGTTACAGGGAAGACATCCTCCTCCCTCATGTGGTACTCTTCCTGCAGGCTCATCCTGACATGACCCTCCAGCATGACAATGCCACCAGCCATACTGCTCATTCTGTGCATGATTTCCTGCAAGACAGAAATGTCAGTGTTCTGCCATGGCAAGCGAAGAGCCCGGATCTCAATCCCATTGAGCATGTCTGGGACCTGTTGGATCGGAGGGTGAGGGCTAGGGCCATTCCTCACAGAAATGTCCGGGAACTTGCAGGTGCCTTGGTGGAAGAGTGGGGTAACATCTCACAGCAAGAACTGGCAGATCTGGTGCAGTCCATGAGGAGGAGATGCACTGCAGTACTTAATGCAGCTGGTTACCACACCAGATACTGAGTGTTACTTTTGATTTTGACACCCCCTTTGTTTAGGGACAAATTTTTCAATTTCTGTTAGTCACATGTCTGTGGAAATTGTTCAATTTATGTCTCAATTGTTGAATCTTATGTTCATACAAATATTTATACATATTCAGTTAGCTGAAAGTAAACGCAGTTGACAGTGAGAGGATGTTTTGCTGAGTTTTAGAAGTTTGAAAAACAAGGAGATGGGGCAGAGAAGGAGTGAAGAAGAAGAATAATACGAAGGGAGAGAGATGAGGGATGCTGTTAAAATATGGTGGAAGAAAGGAAATATTATATTATAGGAGCCTACGGTGTGAATACTGCAGCAGGCGTATATGAAGACTTATTGTGAGTGGAAGTAGAGGTAGAGGTAAGGACTGGGGAGGTGTGAGGGGCACATGAAGGGCGATGAGACTCATGTCTGTGAGGGACTCTGGGGTGGAGAGACAGATTAAAGGGATGATTGAATAATGACATGACAGTAAAGGAGGGAGGGAGGGATGAAAATGTGATTAAGACAGGGGGACAGAAAAAGAGAGGTTGGGGAAGGAGCTGAGAGAAGAGGGGAGAGACAGGAAGAGGTTGGGGAGGGAGCTGAGAGAAGAGGGGAGAGACAGAGGAAGAGGAAGGGAAGGAATCTGAGAGAAGAGGGGAGAGAGAGAGGAAGAGGTTGGGGAGGGAGCTGAGAGAAGAGGGGAGAGAGGGGAGAGAGGGAGAGAGTTTTGGTGGTTGGTTGGCTGGTTCTAATGAGACCATTGGTTTGGTGGTTGGTTCTAATGAGACCGTTGATTTGGTGGCCGTTGATTTGGTGGTTGGTTCTAATGAGACCGTTGATTTGGTGGTTGGTTGGCTGGTTCAAATGAGACCATTGGTTTGGTGGTTGGTTGGTTGGTTCTAATGAGATCATTATTTGGTGGTTGGTTGGCTGGTTCTAATGAGTTCATTGGTTTGGTGGTTGGTTGGTTGTTTGGTTCTAATGAGACCATTGGTTTGGTGGTTGGTTGGTTTGTTCTAATGAGACCATTGTTTTGGTGGTTGGATGGCTGGTTCTAATGAGACCATTGGTTTTGTGGTTGGTTCTAATGAGACCATTGGTTTGGTGGTTGGTTCTAATGAGACCATTGGTTTGGTGGTTGGTTCTAATGAGACCGTCGGTTTGGTGACTGGTTGGATGGTTCTAATGGAACCATTGGTTTTGTGGGTGGTTGGTTGGTTCTAATGAGACCATTGGTTTGGTGGTTGGTTGGTTCTAATGAGACCATTGGTTTGGTGGTTGGTTGGTTGTTTGGTTCTAATGAGACCATTGGTTTGGTGGTTGGTTTGCTGGTTCTAATGAGGCTAGTTTGGTTTTTATTCTTTATTCTTTGGAGTTTGTCAGCTATGTAGATGTTTGAGACAGAGAAAGAGAGAGAAGGAGTGAAGAAGAACAATATGAAGGGAGAGAGATGAGGGATGCTGTTAAAATATGGTGGAAGAAAGGAGATATTATATTATAGGAGCCTACGGTGTGAATACTGCAGCAGGCATATATGAAGACTTATTGTGAGTGGAAGTAGAGGTAGAGGTAAGGACTGGGGAGGTGTGAGGGGCACATGAAGGGCGATGAGACTCATGTCTGTGAGGGACTCTGGGGTGGAGAGACAGATTAAAGGGATGATTGAATAATGACATGACAGTAAAGGAGGGAGAGAGGGATGAAAATGTGATTAAGACAGGGGGACAGAAAAAGAGAGGTTGGGGAGGGAGCTGAGAGAAGAGGGGAGAGACAGAGGAAGCTGAGAGAAGAGGGGAGAGACAGAGGAAGAGGAATCTGAGAGAAGAGGGGAGAGACAGAGGAAGAGGAAGGGAAGGAATCTGAGAGAAAAGGGGAGAGGCAGAGGAAGAGGAAGCTCATAGAAGAGGGGAGAGACAGAGGCAGAGGAATCTGAGAGAAGAGGGGAGAGACGGAGGAAGAGGAATCTGAGAGAAGAGGGGAGAGACAGAGGAAGATGAAGCTCAGAGAAGAGGGGAGAGACAGGGGCAGAGGAATCTGAGAGAAGAGGGGAGAGACAGAGGAAGAGGAAGGGAAGGAATCTTGGAGAAGAGGGGAGAGACGGAGGAAGAGAAAGAGGAAGCTGAGAGAAGAGGGGACAGAGAGGAAAAGGAATGGAAGGAATCCGAGAGATGAGGGGAGAGACAGAGGAAGGGGAGGGAGTCTAGAGAAGAAGGGAGAGACAGAGGAGGATGAAGGGGAGGGAGCTGAGAGAAGAAGAAGAGAAACAGTGATAGACAGTGGAGAAGAAGAGAAACAGAGTGATAGACAGTGGAGAAGAAGAGAAACAGAGTGATAGACAGTGGAGAAGAAGAGAAACAGAGTGATAGACAGTGGAGAAGAAGAGAAACAGAGTGATAGACAGTGGAGAAGAAGAGAAACAGAGTGATAGACAGTGGAGAAGAAGAGAAACAGAGTGATAGACAGTGGAGAAGAAGAGAAACAGAGTGATAGACAGTGGAGAAGAAGAGAAACAGAGTGATAGACAGTGGAGAAGAAGAGAAACAGAGTGATAGACAGTGGAGAAGAAGAGAAACAGAGTGATAGACAGTGGAGAAGAAGAGAAACAGAGTGATAGACAGTGGAGAAGAAGAGAAACAGAGTGATAGACAGTGGAGAAGAAGAGAAACAGAGTGATAGACAGTGGAGAAGAAGAGAAACAGAGTGATAGACAGTGGAGAAGAAGAGAAACAGAGTGATAGACAGTGGAGAAGAAGAGAAACAGAGTGATAGACAGTGGAGAAGAAGAGAAACAGAGTGATAGACAGTGGAGAAGAAGAGAAACAGAGTGATAGACAGTGGAGAAGAAGAGAAACAGAGTGATAGACAGTGGAGAAGAAGAGAAACAGAGTGATAGACAGTGGAGAAGAAGAGAAACAGAGTGATAGACAGTGGAGAAGAAGAGAAACAGAGTGATAGACAGTGGAGAAGAAGAGAAACAGAGTGATAGACAGTGGAGAAGAAGAGAAACAGAGTGATAGACAGTGGAGAAGAAGAGAAACAGAGTGATAGACAGTGGAGAAGAAGAGAAACAGAGTGATAGACAGTGGAGAAGAAGAGAAACAGAGTGATAGACAGTGGAGAAGAAGAGAAACAGAGTGATAGACAGTGGAGAAGAAGAGAAACAGAGTGATAGACAGTGGAGAAGAAGAGAAACAGAGTGATAGACAGTGGAGAAGAAGAGAAACAGAGTGATAGACAGTGGAGAAGAAGAGAAACAGAGTGATAGACAGTGGAGAAGAAGAGAAACAGAGTGATAGACAGTGGAGAAGAAGAGAAACAGTGATAGACAGTGGAGAAGAAGAGAAACAGAGTGATAGACAGTGGAGAAGAAGAGAAACAGAGTGATAGACAGTGGAGAAGAAGAGAAACAGAGTGATAGACAGTGGAGAAGAAGAGAAACAGAGTGATAGACAGTGGAGAAGAAGAGAAACAGAGTGATAGACAGTGGAGAAGAAGAGAAACAGAGTGATAGACAGTGGAGAAGAAGAGAAACAGAGTGATAGACAGTGGAGAAGAAGAGAAACAGAGTGATAGACAGTGGAGAAGAAGAGAAACAGTGATAGACAGTGGAGAAGAAGAGAAACAGAGTGATAGACAGTGGAGAAGAAGAGAAACAGAGTGATAGACAGTGGAGAAGAAGAGAAACAGAGTGATAGACAGTGGAGAAGAAGAGAAACAGTGATAGACAGTGGAGAAGAAGAGAAACAGAGTGATAGACAGTGGAGAAGAAGAGAAACAGAGTGATAGACAGTGGAGAAGAAGAGAAACAGAGTGATAGACAGTGGAGAAGAAGAGAAACAGTGATAGACAGTGGAGAAGAAGAGAAACAGAGTGATAGACAGTGGAGAAGAAGAGAAACAGAGTGATAGACAGTGGAGAAGAAGAGAAACAGAGTGATAGACAGTGGAGAAGAAGAGAAACAGAGTGATAGACAGTGGAGAAGAAGAGAAACAGAGTGATAGACAGTGGAGAAGAAGAGAAACAGAGTGATAGACAGTGGAGAAAGGGTAAGCGATGGGTTCTAGAGGGAAGATGGGATTTGGGAGAGCATGTTAAGAGTGTTAAGAAAGCTGTGACATTACTGTTGACCCTGCTTCTCCTTTGTAACTGAAACACACACATGCACAAACACACCTTCAGAGTTTTCATCTGCTAATTGGCTGAATCTTTTTTATCAATCAGGGCTGTGTGTGTGTGTGTGTGTGTGTGTGTGTGTGGGTGTGTGTGTGTGTGTGTGTGTGTGGGTGTTGGGAGGCAAGGGAGCGTGTCGACCGATGTGCAGAGGACCCAGGAGCAGCAGGCTATAGGGAGGAGGCTAGATATCCTATTGTTGGGGGGTGAGGGAGGGAGGGTGAATTTTAAGGAGTCCCTCTGACTCTGCTCTAATCCCTGATTCAGCTCCACTGGGAAACTGAGGACACACACACAGACAGAGCGTGCAAAGTGGCTGAGACACAGAAGGACAGCTAGAAAGGAGAGGAGAAGAGAAGAAGAAAGGCACAGGAGAGGATATGGAGGGGGAGAAAGAAGAATGACAAGATGGAGGGAGGGGGAGAGAACAAGGAATGATACTTTTGGTCATGTAGTGTATGTGGACACCATCTCATTCCAAAATTAGGGGCATTAAATGTAGTTGGTCCCCACTTTGCTTTTATAACAGCCTCTACTCTTCTGGGAAGGCCTTCCACTAGATGTTGGAACTTTGCAGCTATAACAGCCTCTACTCTTCTGGGAAGGCCTTCCACTAGATGTTGGAACTTTGCTGCTATAACAGCCTCCACTCTTCTGGGAAGGCATTCCACTATGTTGGAACATTGCTGCTATAACAGCCTCCACTCTTCTGGGAAGGCATTCCACTATGTTGGAACATTGCTGCTATAACAGCCTCCACTCTTCTGGGAAGGCATTCCACTATGTTGGAACATTGCTGCTATAACAGCCTCCACTCTTCTGGGAAGGCATTCCACTATGTTGGAACATTGCTGCTATAACAGCCTCCACTCTTCTGGGAAGGCATTCCACTATGTTGGAACATTGCTGCTATAACAGCCTCCACTCTTCTGGGAAGGCATTCCACTATGTTGGAACATTGCTGCTATAACAGCCTCCACTCTTCTGGGAAGGCATTCCACTATGTTGGAACATTGCTGCTATAACAGCCTCCACTCTTCTGGGAAGGCATTCCACTATGTTGGAACATTGCTGCTATAACAGCCTCCACTCTTCTGGGAAGGCATTCCACTATGTTGGAACATTGCTGCTATAACAGCCTCCACTCTTCTGGGTAGGCATTCCACTAGATGTTGGAACATTGCTGTGGGGACTTGCTTCCATTCAGCCACAAGAGCATTAGTGAGGTCAGGCGCTGATTTTGGGCGATTAGGCCATGCAGTCGACATTCCAATTCATCCCAAAAGGGTTCAATGGGGTTGTGGCCAGGGCTCTGTGCAGGCCAGGCAAGTTCTTCGACACCGATCTGAACAAACCATTTCTGTATGGAGCTCGCTGTGTGCACAGGGGCAGTGTCATGCTGAAACAGGAAAGGGCCTTCCCCAAGCTGTTGATACAAAGTTTGAATCACAGACTCGTCTTGAATGTCATTGTATGCTGTAGTGTTATGATGTCCCTTTCCTGGAAATAAGAGGTCTAGCCTGATTCATGAAAAACAGCCCCAGACCATTATACCTCATCCACCAAACTTTACACCTGGCACTATGCAGGTGTGGCAGGTAGCCTTGTGGTTAGAATGTTGGGTCAGTAACCGAAAGGTTGCTGGATCGAATCCCTGAGCTGACAAGGTAAGAAACTGTCATTCTGCCCCTGAACAAGGCAGTTAACCCACTGTCCCCAGTAGGCTGTCATTGTAAATAAGAACTTGCCTGGTTAAATAAAAAAATGCATTTGGAGAGGTAGCTTTCTCCTGGCATCCACAAAACCCAGCTTTGTCTGTTGGACTGCCAGATAGTGAAGTGTGATTTATCTCTCCAGAGAACTTCAGCCAACACTTGTACATGGTGATCTTAGGCTTGTGTGTGGCTGCTCAGCCATGGAAGCTCCTGATGAACGGTGCTTGTGATGACATTGTTTCCAATGGCAGTTTGGAACTTGGTAGTGAGTGTTGCAACCAAGGACAGATGGTTTTTACGCGCTTCACTACTCGGCGGTATGTTAGTAAGAGAGTCAGAGGAGGGGGAGAGTAATGGACTTGAAGTAGATGAGGTGAAAGACATTGGAGAACAACATTAAAAAGGAAGGAAGAAGAGGTGGTTGGAGGATAGGAACAAAGGGATCTAGAGAGAAGAGTCCAGAGAGAGAAGAGAGAAAAAAGGGAATAGAGATGAATGAATACAGGAATGAATCAAAAAGACGAGGGGATGGATCTAGGACTGTTCGATGTATGGTGTGGCACCCACAGGACTGATAAGGAATATACTTATTACTCAGCCTGCCACACTGGATACTCCAGGTTAGACTACTTTTTACTCAGCCCGCCACACTGAATACTCCAGGTTAGACTACTTTTTACTCAGCCCGCCACACTGAATACTCCAGGTTAGACTACTTTTTACTCAGCCCGCCACACTGAATACTCCAGGTTAGACTACTTTTTACTCAGCCCGCCACACTGAATACTCCAGGTTAGACTACTTTTTACTCAGCCCGCCACACTGAATACTCCAGGTTAGACTACTTTTTACTCAGCCCGCCACACTGAATACTCCAGGTTAGACTACTTTTTACTCAGCCCGCCACACTGAATACTCCAGGTTAGACTACTTTTTACTCAGCCTGCCACACTGGATACTCCAGGTTAGACTACTTTTTACTCAGCCCGCCACACTGAATACTCCAGGTTAGACTACTTTTTACTCAGCCCGCCACACTGGATACTCCAGATTAGACTACTTTCTACTCAGCCTGCCACACTGAATACTCCAGGTTAGACTACTTTTTACTCAGCCCGCCACACTGAATACTCCAGGTTAGACTACTTTTTACTCAGCCCGCCACACTGAATACTCCAGATTAGACTACTTTCTACTCAGCCCGCCACACGGAATACTCCAGGTTAGACTACTTTTTACTCAGCCCGCCACACTGGATACTCCAGGTTAGACTACTTTTTACTCAGCCCGCCACACTGAATACTCCAGGTTAGACTACTTTTTACTCAGCCCGCCACACTGAATACTCCAGGTTAGACTACTTTTTACTCAGCCCGCCACACTGGATACTCCAGATTAGACTACTTTCTACTCAGCCTGCCACACTGAATACTCCAGGTTAGACTACTTTTTACTCAGCCCGCCACACTGAATACTCCAGGTTAGACTACTTTTTACTCAGCCCGCCACACTGAATACTCCAGATTAGACTACTTTCTACTCAGCCCGCCACACGGAATACTCCAGGTTAGACTACTTTTTACTCAGCCCGCCACACTGGATACTCCAGGTTAGACTACTTTTTACTCAGCCCGCCACACTGAATACTCCAGGTTAGACTACTTTTTACTCAGCCCGCCACACTGAATACTCCAGGTTAGACTACTTTTTACTCAGCCCGCCACACTGAATACTCCAGGTTAGACTACTTTTTACTCAGCCCGCCACACTGAATACTCCAGGTTAGACTACTTTTTACTCAGCCCGCCACACTGAATACTCCAGGTTAGACTACTTTTTACTCAGCCCGCCACACTGAATACTCCAGGTTAGACTACTTTTTACTCAGCCCGCCATACTGAATACTCCAGGTTAGACTACTTTTACTTAGCCCGCCACACTGAATACTCCAGGTTAGACTACTTTTTACTCAGCCCGCCACACTGGATACTCCAGGTTAGACTACTTTTTACTCAGCCCGCCACACTGGATACTCCGGGTTAGACTACTTTTTACTCAGCCCGCCACACTGGATACTCCAGGTTAGACTACTTTTTACTCAGCCCGCCACACTGAATACTCCAGGTTAGACTACTTTTTACTCAGCCCGCCACACTGAATACTCCAGGTTAGACTACTTTTTACTCAGCCCGCCACACTGAATACTCCAGGTTAGACTACTTTTTCATGTACAGTGCAGATAGACACAGGCTTAAGGACTGTAGGATCAGGCAGAGCGACTTATCAGATCATAATGGAGTTTACCTCACTCTACACCTTGATAGCAAACCAAGAAATACTCTATGGAGACTTAATACAAACATGCTGAATGATCCAGCATTCAAGGAATCAATAAAGACAGAATTGAACATCTATCTGGAGAATAATGATAACGGGGAAGTATCTCCCGCTATATTGTGGGATGCAGCTAAGGAGGTTATGAGAGGGAAGATCATAGCCACATCATCTCTCAAGAAAAAGATTAAAGCACAGAAACTGCTGAAATTACAGGAAACCCTAAGAGACTTAGAACGATCTCATAGTCAATACAAAGACCCTCTTATATTACGAGACATTCAAAAGGTAAAACAGGAAATTGACCAGATTTATAGAGAAGAAGTAGAGAAAAAGCTTAGGTTCCTGAAACAACGATATTATGAAGCAGGCTCAAAGGCAACCAAATTACTAGCATGGAGACTCAGGAAACAACAAGCACAGAATACTATTTTCAAAATAAAAGGCCCCAAAACAAAAAAGATCACATGCAAATTAGATGAAATACAGAATGCATTTGAATCATATTACACAAATCTGTACAAGCAACCAGAGAAGGCAAATGCACAGACAATAGAGCACTTTTTGATCTCACTTGATGTCCCCTCAATTGGGACAGAGCAAAATGATAGACTAACTTTAGAAATATCCACCGAAGAAATATCTCAAAAAAAAAGTCAACAAGTCTCCAGGCACTGATGGCTTCCCTTCAGAATGGTTCAAGACCTTCAGAGAACAATTAGCACCTCTACTTAAGGCCTATTTTAACTGAACTCTGAGGGGGGGGTCTCCCACCATCATGGAGAGAGGCCATCATATCAGTAATCCCAGAAGAGGGTAAAGATAAGAAAGAATGCAGTTCATATAGACCTATCGCAATTCTTAACACAGATTATAAACTAAATGCATCAATAATAGCCAAAAGAATGGAGAACATAATCCCAGAATTGATTGATGGAGATCAAACTGGTTTCATACAAAATAGGCAGACACAGGACAATATAAGGAGAACACTACATGTCATGGACCACATTACTCAGAATAAGACCAGTGCAATATTAATCAGCCTAGATGCAGAACAAGCATTTGATTCAGTGGGATGGGATTAGCTATTCCAAGTTATGGAAAGATTTGGTTTCAACAAAGAAGTGATACAGTGCATCAAAACACTGTATTCATGTCCGACCGCTAGAATAAAGATAAATGGACATTTGACACAAACGATAAAATTAGAGCGAAGGGCAAGACAAGGCTGTAGTCTTTCACCTACACTCTTCTCCTTGTACCTCCAACCATTAGCACAGGCAATAAGACAGGACCCAACCTTAGAGGGAATAACAATAAAATTAGAGCGAGGGGCAAGACAAGGCTGTAGTCTATCACCCACACTCTTCTCCTTGTACCTCGAAACCATTAGCACAGGCAATAAGACAGGACCCAACCTTAGAGGGAATAACAATAAAATTAGAGCGAGGGGCAAGACAAGGCTGTAGTCTTTCACCTACACTCTTCACCTTGTACCTCCAACCATTAGCACAGGCAATAAGACAGGACCCAACCCTAGAGGAAATAACAATAAAATTAGAGCGAGGGACAAGACAAGGCTGTAGTCTATCACCCACACTCTTCTCCTTGTACCTAGAACCATTAGCACAGGCAATAAGACAGGACCCAACCTTAGAGGGAATAACCATAAGAGGCAGTGAACATAAGATATGCATGTATGCTGATGACGTTCTGTTATTCCTTAAAGACCCAGGCTCAAGTGTAGATTGATGGATGTTTTACATACATTTGGAACATATTCAGGGTATGTGCTTAACGTACACAAGACCCAAGCCCTAGTATATAATTATACCCCACAGGAAGAGCTGAAGAGTAGGTATAACTTCACCTGGACCTTTTCATTCGTTAAATATCTGGGAGTATATCTACCAAAAGATACACCCAAACTTTATTGCATGAATTATGATCACATTAACAAGAAAATATATGATGACCTCGACAGGTGGAATTCCCTTCCCTTAGATCTTAGTAGTAGAATTGAAACAATCAAAATGAACATCCTGCCAAGGTTACTGTATTTGTTCCAATCGCTGCCCATAGAAATCACGCCTAAACAGTTTAGGGAATGGGATAAACGGAACAGTAAGAGACCAAGAACTAGATATACAACATTACAGTTACCAAAATACTGTGGGGGTATGGCCTTACTAAACCTAAAAGATTATTATGTGTCAGCCCAATTGAGACCTCTGGTGTGTTGGTGCAATTCAGAATACGAATCCAAATGGCAAGACATGGAGACTAATTTGACAGAGATACCCAAACAGTCAGTTTTGGGAAATAAGGACATGGTAAAAGAAATATACAATAGACAAAATCAGTGGATTAATTTCTCTCTGAAGACATGGTTTAGGGTAGTTAAGCAAAATAATTTAGACAGAGAGATCAAACTGCTCAGTTGGCCCACATACGACCCCAACTTCATCCCTGCAACTCAGGACAGCAGGTTTAAACAATGGACGCAGAAAGGCATCACATCATTCAGTACAATTATAAGGAATGTGAACCTAGATAACTTCCAGGACCTAAGTAAAAAACATGGCTTGGATAAACAAGATTTTTACAGATACCTAAAAGTTCGACACTATTTCTTAAGGGAGATAAAAGTGACTGACCCCCGAGCACCTCCAAAATTAATCCACGTATTCACTAACGCATACAACTTGGCGAGAAACAAAAAAACTATTTCAAATCTCTACTTGGGTATTCAATCCTCAAAGAAACATTCTACAAACTATATTAAAAAGAAATGGGAGGAGGAACTTAACATTGAAATAACTGATGAAACATGGTTGAACATCTTAGAGACTCAACAAAGCTCCACCAACTCAAGGTCATGGAGAGAATTCTGTTGGAAGAATGTAATACGTTTCTTCATACCCTTGTTGGAGAGAATGCGGTCTATTGAGGGCGGACCACTCTCATATCTTTTGGACTTGCCCCGCAATCGAAACTTACTGGGGAGAAATTAGATCTAACATTGGAAAAATTATGGAATTTGACAGAGAACAAACATTCATTTCTTTGTACATGGGTGAAATACCTGATAACTTACACAATAGAGAAAAGTACCTCTTGAAGGTCCTACTGGCAGCCAGTAAAAAGGCTATCACTAGGAAATGGCTACAAAAAGACCCTCCCACAGTGACACAATGGATAGACATTGTAGAAGAAATACACCACACGGAGCACGTGTGACCTTTGCTTTAAGAACTCAACAGGAGAGAGGTCAAGAATACTGGGAAAATGGGTTTCGTACTTGGAAAAGGTCTAATTCAAAGATGTCAATGTAACTAATATGATGATGAAGGTATGAAGAGCACTGTAACTGACAGATCTTTTTTTGTTCTTTTATTTGACTTTATTTGTACTTTCTTTGTGTTCCTACAATTAAAAACGAAGTTTTTTTTTTAAAGACGAGGGGAACAAGGGAACACATCTAGGTTGCCTGTCTTGGGGACAGCCAAATAACCCATTTAGGTTCAAGATATCTCCTTTTTTGTAGACACCATCTTTAAATTTAAATTGAATACCATCATCCACAGAAGCTTCTCCCTTCCACCCTCCCCATCTCATTCCCCCCTCTGAATGGGACAGTCAAGCATGCCATTCATACTACTGCTCCACCCATTCACACCTCCCTCTTTCTGGTGTGTAAGGATAGGTTCTGTGGTGTTAGACAGAGGTACATTTCCAGGGTTTAAGGTTGAGCGCTTACAGCACAGAGCTGGCCCACTGGCCGAGAGGAGATAGAGCTTGATGGATGGCTTCAAAACCAGAGGAGAGGAGGGATGAGGGAAGGATGGAGGGAGGGAGGGAGGCAGAGAGACGAAAGAGGAGAAGAGGAGATAAAGCCTGATGGATGGTCATGAAATGAGAGGAGTGGAGAAAAGAGGAGGGAGGGAGGGTCTCCTCTTTCCATTTCCACTCTGTCTGGTCTGCTGATGATGAAGGTCATTACTCACCGTATTTGAGCCTCTGTCAAATTATAGATAGCACTCCCTCCCTCCCTCCCTCCCTCCCTCCCTCCCATTCAATTTCAATTGAAAGGCTTTATTGGCATGGAAAAAATATATTTACATTCCCAAAGCAAGTGAAGTAGATAATAAACAAAAGTGAAAAACAATAAAAAATGTACAGTAAACATAAATAAAGACATTACAAATGTCATATTATGTATATATACAGTGTTGTAATGATATGCAAATAGTTAAAGTACGAAAAGGAAAATAAATATACATAAATATGGGTTGTATTTACAATGATGTTTGTTCTTCACTGAAATCTTGCTGCTGTGATGGCACACTGTGGTATTTCACCCAATAGTATTGGGAGTTTATCAAAATTGGATTTGTTTTATAATTCTTTGTGGGTCTGTGTAATCTGAGGGAAATATGTGTCTCTAATATGGTCATAGATTTGGCAAGAAGTTAGGAAGTACAGCTCAGTTTCCACCTCATTTTGTGGGCAGTGTGCACATAGCCTGTCTTCTCTTGAGAGCCAGGTCTGCCTTCAGCGGCCTTTCTCAATAGCAAGGCTATGCTCACTGAGTCTGTACATAGTCAAAGATTTCCTTAATTTTGGGTCAGTCACAGTGGTCAGGTATTCTGACACGGTGTATGCTCTGTTTAGGGCCGAATTGCATTATAGTTTTTTTGTGAATTTTATCCAATGTGTCAAGTAATTATCTTTCTGTTTTCTTATGACTTGGTTGGGTCTAATTGTGTTGCTCTGCTGGGGCTCTGTTTGTATTTGTGAAGAGAGCCCCAGGACCAGCTTGCTTAGGGGACTCTTCTCCAGGTTAATTCCTCTGTAGGTGATGGCTTTGTTATGGAAGGTTTGGGAATCGCTTCCTTTTAGGTGGTTGTAAAATTTAACGTCTCTTTTCTGGATTTTGATCATTAGCGGGTATCGGCCGTATTCTGCTCTGCCTGCATTATTTGGTGTTTTACATTGTAGACAGAGGATATTTTTGCAGAATTCTGCATGCAGAGTTTGTCCCATTTTGTGAATTCTTGGTTGGTGAGCGGACACCAGACCTCACAACCATGAAGGGCAATGGATTCTATAACTGATTCAAGTATTTTTTTGTCAAATCCTGATTGGTATGTCAAATGTTATGTTCCTTTTGATGGCATTTTGGTTGGATAGGTTTCAGGTCATGAAGGCTGTTCAAGTCCAGGGTGGAGTGGTGGGCCAGGTAGACATTAGGTTTTGAGGTACAGTCTCTCGAAATGCTCGCATTCAACCACTGTATGGTGGCAGGGTGAATGTGTTTTCGTGGTAGCAGTGTGGAAAGTGGAAGAAGCTTTTTCAATCACTCCCTTGAGTGCTGTGGCCACCCCTTCCTGCTGGGCCCTCAGGCCATTTGTGCCCATGTGAACCACTCCACCCTGGAGTTGAACAGCCTTTACGACCAGGTCCACCTCTGCAAAGCAGCAATCCCAACTTTTGCCAGAACCCTGAAGGACGATTCCCTCAACAGCAGCCCCAACACCTCACACAGGAACAACAGAGCAACGGACACCCCGCCCAGACCAGCGAGACACCCTCCCAGACCCACTCTTTGACTGTCTCACTCTCTGACTGTCTCACTCTCTGACTCTCTCACTCTCTGACCGTCTCATTCTCTGACTGTCTCTCTCACTGGCTGTCTCCATATCTGACTATCCCACCCTCTGACTGTCTCATTCTCTGACTGTCTCATTCTCTGACTGTCTCATTCTCTGACTGTCTCTCTCACTGGCTGTCTCCATATCTGACTATCCCACTCTCTGACTATCCCACTCTCTGACTATCCCACTCTCTGACTATCTCACTCTCTGACTATCTCACTGACTGTTTCCCTATCTGATTGTCTCATTCTCTGACTGTCTCACTCTCAGACTGTCTCACTCTCAGAATGTCTCACTCCCTGACTGTCTCTCTCGCTTACTGTCTCGCTCTCTGACTGTCTCGCTCTCTGACTGTCTCATTCTCTGACTGTCTCTGTCACAGACTGTCTCACCTTCTGACCATTTTGCTCTCTGACTGTCTCACTCTCTGACTGTCTGACCTTCTTGCTCTCTCTGTCTGACCTTCTTGCTCTCTTGCTTTCTCACTTTCTGATTGTCTCCCTATCTGATTGTCTCCCTATCTGATTGTCTCCCTATCTGATTGTCTCCCTATCTGATTGTCTCACTCTCTGACCGTCTCACTCTCTTACCGTCTCACTCTCTTACCGTCTCACTCTCTGACCGTCTCACTCTCTGACCGTCTCACTCTCTGACCGTCTCACTCTCTGACCGTCTCACTCTCTGACCGTCTCACTCTCTGACCGTCTCACTCTCTGACCGTCTCACTCTCTGACCGTCTCGCACTCTGACCGTCTCACTCTCTGATTGTCTCACTCTCTGACCGTCTCACTCTCTGACCGTCTCACTCTCTTACCGTCTCACTCTCTGATCGTCTCACTCTCTGACTGTCTCACTCTCTGATTGTCTCCCTATCTGATTGTCTCCCTATCTGATTGTCTCACTCTCTGACCGTCTCACTCTCTTACCGTCTCACTCTCTTACCGTCTCACTCTCTGACCGTCTCACTCTCTTACCGTCTCACTCTCTGACCGTCTCCCTCTCTGATTGTCTCCCTATCTGATTGTCTCACTCTCTTACCGTCTCACTCTCTTACCGTCTCACTCTCTGACCGTCTCACTCTCTGACCGTCTCACTCTCTTACCGTCTCACTCTCTGACCGTCTCACTCTCTTACCGTCTCACTCTCTTACCGTCTCACTCTCTGACCGTCTCACTCTCTTACCGTCTCACTCTCTGACCGTCTCACTCTCTTACCGTCTCACTCTCTGACCGTCTCACTCTCTTACCGTCTCACTCTCTGACCGTCTCACTCTCTTACCGTCTCACTCTCTGACCGTCTCACTCTCTTACCGTCTCACTCTCTTACCGTCTCACTCTCTGACCGTCTCACTCTCTTACCGTCTCACTCTCTTACCGTCTCACTCTCTGACCGTCTCACTCTCTTACCGTCTCACTCTCTTACCGTCTCACTCTCTGACCGTCTCACTCTCTTACCGTCTCACTCTCTTACCGTCTCACTCTCTGACCGTCTCGCTCTCTGACCGTCTCGCACTCTGACCGTCTCACTCTCTTACCGTCTCACTCTCTTACCGTCTCACTCTCTTACCGTCTCACTCTCTTACCGTCTCACTCTCTGACCGTCTCACTCTCTTACCGTCTCACTCTCTGACCGTCTCACTCTCTTACCGTCTCACTCTCTGACCGTCTCGCACTCTTACCGTCTCGCACTCTGACCGTCTCACTCTCTGACTGTCTGACTGTCTGATTCTCTGACCGTCTCGCACTCTGACTGTCTTGCTGACTGTTTGTCTTTCTCTGTCTCCCTATCTCTGTCTCTGCCTTTTCATTGACACAAGGCACAGTAGTGATAGCCTTGTCTTAATTAGCTAACCAATTCTGTCAGTCAGAGTGGCTAATCTACAAGACTAAATACAGCCTTACTATTGACTCTTTGTCCAGTACGAAGCCTCCTCTCACTGAAGGGAGAGAAAGAGCCAAGATAGCTTTTCACACACACACACTCGTTAGATCGTCCAAAAGAGCAAGCATTTTTACACCTTTCCTAACTGGATCTCAATTAAGGGTGAGCTGTGCAGTGAAGAGATGTAGGCTATTAAAATGGCTTCAGCGCGTCATTGAGCAGGGAGTGAATTATGTGTGTGATTGGGAATGGTCGTAGTGCTACAGTACACACTACAAGAGCATACAGATGGAAAGTGTGTGTGTGAGCACTGTATACTCGAGCACACAGTCTAAGTTATTTTCAATTAAGGCTTACATACCAGAATGCACTTCAGCCTTGTTCACATTGACAATTTGAAGTGACTCATATCCATTTTTTTTGCATATCTGATTGTCACGGTCTTCCTCCTCTTCATCTGAAGAGGAGAGGCGAGAAGGATCAGAGGACCAAAATGGGGCGTGGTATGTGTTCATAGTGAATATTTAATTAAAGAAAATACTGAACACTACATACAAAAACAATAAACCAATAACGACCGTGAAGCTACAAATGAGACCTGTGCTGACATAAGCCACTAGCATAGACAATCACACACAAACAAACAGTGCAACCCAGGCTACCTAAGTATGATTCTCAATCAGAGACAACTAATGACACCTGCCTCTGATTGAGAACCATACTGGGCCGAAACATAGAAATCCCCAAATCATAGAAAATAAACATAGACTGCCCACCCCAACTCACGCCCTGACCATACTAAATAATGAATACAAAACAAAGGAAATAAAGGTCAGAACGTGACACTGATTCAAATCTGTTATTTTTCTAGCAGTCTGAACAGCCAAAAAGCACATGGAATCAGATATTTCAAAGCCAAATTTCAAACCACCTACAAAGGTGATACAAATCTGATTCCTGGCCATGTGACTTCTGTCTGAATGGTCAAATCTGATTTATTTGCCCTCAAGTGGTTTTTAGATGTTATTTGGCATATTGTGCTGCTTGCTAGCTACTCTGTTGACAGTTTGACAATAACTTGTGGTCGCTAACTAGCTTGTTAATCGTTTACAAATGAGTGAATGTGCTAGAAAGCTAAACAGCTAGCTAGTTGACTGCTGTAGCTCGCAAAAAAGGACTTGTTTTGAAAGTTGGATCATCTTATCCTTCAAGGCTTTGAAAGTGTTCTTACACTCTGATATTGAACATTCAAAGCAACTGGGAAACGTCCATGAGAGGATATTTTCCAGAGAGAGTGCGGACTAACTGTTCAGTGTTGAGCAGTTAACAAAGAAACAGGGCCTTCTATATGCTTCATTTAGAGCTTTTTTTATGCCAACTTTAGTTGTGATATAAACGTTAGGTTATATGTTTAGATGTTTTATACATTCTAAGGCTGCATGATCCGGCTCTAGTGATGATTTGAAAAAGGCATGAGCTCTGCTCTGTTTGTTGCACAGGCTGCACACACTTCATTTCTCATTGAAACTTGGACAAGCATCTGATAATATTCTCACCCATCAGACTATTCCTTCAGTCTTCTTGGGTATGATGCTACAAACTTGGCACACCTGTATTTGGGGATTTTCTCCCATTGTTCTCTGCAGATCCTCTCAAACGCTGTTAAGTTGGATGGGGAGTGTTGCCCCAGTCTGAGGTCCTGAGCGCTCTGGTCTGGAGCAGGTTTTCATCAAGGATCTCTCTGTACTTTTCTTTGTTCATCTTTCCCTAAATCCTGACTAGTCTCCCAATCCCGTCAGCTGAAAAACATCCCCACAGCATGATTCTGCCACCACTATTTTTCACCATAGGTATGGTGCCAGGTTTCCTCCAGGTGGCACACTTGGCATTCAGGCAAAGGAGTTCAATCTTGGTTTCATCAGAACCAGTGGAGCCTGGTGACTTGTAACATTGAGGAGGATGTGAGACCCATGGTATAAGAGTGTGGAGACGACAAAGTGTGGTAAAAAATATTTGGGAATGAGAAGGCTACTTACAGTGTTGGGAAGGGATCACAATAACACAACACACTACACAGTTAGACAAAATAACTAAGAATGAGTTAGTTCAAACAAGGAGTCAAATTATTGATGTGTAATAATGTGATTGTGTTTGTGTATGTGATTGACTCTACATACAGTAATGAGAGAACATTTATAAGGGTACTCACAGTGCTTGGAGAGGAAACATTTAATGTGGCAGTGGTTGAGAAGGGCACATGAGATGTGGCTTCATTTCATGTCAGGAGAGAGTTGACAATGGTAGTGGAGTCATCACTTCTTAATCAGGGGACTTAGCTGTAAATACAAATAGTAGATCCATCCCAAACAGACTGCGCATCTCGCCCCCTTGACACATCAAAGTAGCCTGAGAAACGTTCCTGAATATGATCTTCCACATACCTGTAGGCTACTAATGAGCTGCTCTTACTGTAGCTGCATACAGCTGATCACACTGAAAAATGGTCTTGTTTTCATCCCTTGGGGATGACTGAGCTGCTGCGACATTTGTGTAATTCGTTTTTCCTTGTGTCTGTCCGGAGTGATTATGTGTTATCATCTTTGCTAAATAAATACGGGAGGAACTTTCCCTTTTGTCGTGTCCTTTAAAAGACAGTTCTCTCAGTCCCAAAAACCCAGGTGTTGATAAGCCGCTTGAGAACATCCCTGTTTCTTCTTACTTTCTCTTTGTGTTGCTCAGTTTGAATATGCAGACCTTCGTCATGATCAATGCGTATTTTTACCAGAAGATTAAATATGATGTGGGCATTTATATGCTCCCTGCTGTTGTTTTGCCATTTAGCTGAATGCAAGATGTTCTTCAGGCCACTGTACCCTCCTTTCGCAGCAAAGGATCAGACTTTCCAAAAATCAGGCAATGCCAGCAATACAGGCAGCTTGGTGAAAGGCTCCATGTTAACCAGCTATACTGTTGATACCAGTTGGTATTGAATGCACTCACCTTTCCATCCTTCTTTATGAAACTGATCTCAGGCAGAGTTCAACCATCGGTTTTAATTTGCACCTTTTCCTTGTACCACAGAGTATGAAAAGTGTAGCTACTTGCTACTGAAGATAGCAAGGCAAATGGAAATAAATTACACTAACTGGGTATAAAAATAAAGTTCTAGAACCAAGAAAATAAATTATAATCTACCCCCTCCATCTCCTGTAATTTGAAAAATGCTCAACTATCACTTTTCAATCTCTATCCAATAATGTCACCAACTCACCAAGCTTCTCTGTCACGATCGTCGTAAGCATACTCGGACCAAAGCGCAGCGTGATTTGGGTTACACATATTTATTTAATGAAATGCACAAAAACAATAAAGAATAACCAAAACGTTCTGGAGTGCTCACAGGCAACAACACAAAAACAAGATCCCAAAAAACACAGTGGGGAAATGGCTGCCTGAATATGATCCCCAATAAGAGACAACGATAAACAGCTGCCTCTGATTGGGAACCATACCAGGCCAACATAGAACTAAACAACCTAGATAGGAACACCCCCCATAGTCACACCCCGACCTAACCAAAATAGAGAATAAAAAGCCCCCCACAATGCTCTACAGCACAACCCCAATATAACACTCTGATCCTAATCCTATGATTGGATGGACAACATTTCAGTTCACACTGTAAAAGCTTTGATTGGTTGTAGGTCGTCCTTTGGAAGTGGTCATAATTACCATGTAGGTCTATGGAAGGGGGTGAGGACTACGATCGTCCTAGGTTTTGAATTGAAGTCAGTGTACCCAGAGAAGGACTGTGTTCTTGGTGACCTTCAATGCTGCAGAAATGATTTGGTACCCTTCCCCAGATCTGTGCCTCGATACATTTCTGTTTCAGAGCATGATTCCTTTGACCTCATGGTTTGGTTTTTGCTCTAACATGCACTGTCATAGACAGTTGTGTGCCTTTCCAAATCATGTCCAATCAATTGAATTTACCACAAGTGGACTCCAATCAAGTTGTAAAAACATCTCAGGGGTGACCAATGGAAACAGGATGCATCTGAGCTCAATTTCAAGTCTCATAGCAAAGGGTCTGAATACTTATGTAAATAAGCTATTTCTGTTTTTTAATTTTAATACATTTGCAAACAGTTTTAAAAAACAGTTTTTGCTTTGTCATTATGGGGTATTGTGTGTAAATTGATGAGGATATTTTTTTATTTAATCAAATGTAGAATAAGGCTGTAACATAACAAAATGTTGAAAAGGGGAAGGGGTCTGAATACTTTCCGAATGCACTGTAAATTAAATCATTCAAAATAGGCTACTAAAGCATGATTTGTCCACAGAGGATCATTAGCTTTTTTTTAATATACTGAACAGAAATTTAAACACAACATGGAAAGTGTTGGTCCCATGTTTCATGAGCTAAAATAAAAGATCCCAGAAATGTTCCATAAACACAAAAAGCTTATTTCTCTCAGGGTTTTGTTTACATCTCTATTGGTGAGCATTCCTGCTTTGACAAGATAATCCATCCACCTGACAGGTGTGGCATATCAAGAAGCTGATTAAACAGCATGATCATTAAACTGGTGCGCCTTGTGCTGGGGACAATAAAAGGCCACCCTAAAATGTGCAGTTTTGTCACACAACACAAAACCACAGATTTCTCAAGTTTGTAGGGAGCGTGCAATTGGCATGCTGACTGCAGGAATGTCCACCAGAGCTGTCAGATAATTTAATGTTGATTCCTCTACCATAAGCCACCTCAAACATCGTTTAAGAGAATTTGGCAGTACGTCCAACCGGCCTCACAACCGCAGACCGCAGATTTATAGATTAGTGCCTAATTTGTTTATTTAAATTGACTGTTTTCTTTATATGAACTGTAACAGTAAAATCGTTGAAATTGTTGCATGATGTGTTTATATTTTTGGACCGTATAAGTTGTGGATTGTTTTAAATCGTATTTGCCTAAAGTCGTAGGGAAAGGTAGCACATGCAATTTGGGCACGTTATTGTTGAGTTGCAACTGTCTGTTTAAAGTAGAGAGGCCAAGCCAGGCATATTGCAATATTTCAAAATACAATCGCAGTTTGGAAAGCAAATGGTTATTGCTGTAAAGAGAAGAATGAAAAGACAAATCTGTCTTTTAGTTATCAAAATCCCTGATTCAGTTGAGCGAACAACAGTATAGCCTATCTTATTGGCACCGGCGGAGAGCATCAGCAATGTCCCCATGCACTGCCCATAGTCACTATTTATCATTGTTGGGTAAGTGCTCCTTAAAAGTGAGTTTTTTGACAAAACAATCCTTTATTTTCATCTGTTTGTCAGTGTCAGCAGAGGAAGCTGTGATTTGTCATATTAAGAAAGATTCTGCTATTATCTCCAGTCATATAAGGTGTAGGAGAATTGCATGCGATGTGTTTATAATAGGACAGATATTTCCCATGCAAAGAAAGAAGAAATGTATGTGATATAACTTATTACTCTACACTATGCGCGTTCAGCCATGCTCTGAACTGTATTTTTTTGCAAACATTGATTGAGTTATATTATTAGCTTAAATTATGACTATCCAAACTACTCATGACGTTATGAATAGTATTTTATGTTACATAGGTCCACAAATGTGATGATGCATGGAATGCTTTATTATAAAGTGAAAATGAGCTTCCCCAAACTCGCGCCGCCGATGTATGCCAGGTTGTAAAGCGGATTAATGTGCTTCATTTTAAGAATTTAGCAATAAAGATAGCAGCACGAGAAAGCTGGGATCCTCTTTTAAATAGTGACCAGTCAAAAGTCTGTTTCACATGTGATTGTGCAATGACTGGGCTTATAACTGGTGGAAGTCTGTCCTTTGGTCTGATTAGTCCAAATGTGAGATTTTTGGTTCCAACCGCTGTGTCTTCGTGAGACGCAGAGTAGGTGAACGGATGATCTCTGCATGTGTGGTTCCCACCGTGAAGCATGGAGGAGGAGGTGTGATGGTGTGGGGGTGCTTTGCTGGCGACACTGTCTGTGATTTATTTAGAATTCAAGGCACACTTAACCAGCATGGCTACCACAGCATTGTGCAGCGATACACCATCCCATCATATTTATTTAGTGAGAGTATCATTTGTTTTTCAACAGGAAAATGACCCAACACACCTCCAGGCTGTGTAAGAGCTATTTGACCAAGAAGGAGAGTGATAGAGTGCTGCAACAGGTGACCTGGCCCGCAGAGTGAAGGAAAAGCAGTCAGCAAGTGCTCAGCATATGTGGGAACTCCTTCAAGACTATTGGAAAAGCATTCCAGGTGAAGAGGCGACTCCGGGATGCTGGCCTTCTAGTCAGAGTTGCAAAGAAAAAGCTATATCTCAGACTGGCCAATAGAAAGAAAAGATTAAGATGGGCGAAAGAACACAGACGCTGGGCCTAGAAGGCCAGCATCCCGGAGTCGCCTCTTCACTGTTGACGTTGAGACTGGTGTTTTGCGGGTATTATTTCATGAAGCTGCCAGTTGAGGACTTTGCAGGCATCTGTTTCTCAAGCTAGACACTCTAATGTACTTGTCCTCTTGCTCAGTCGTGCACCGGGACCTCCCTCTCCTCTTTCTATTCTGGTTAGAGCCAGTTTGCGCTGTTTTGTGAAGGGAGTAGTGCACAGCATTGTACGAGATATTCAGTTTCTTGGCAATTTCTCGCATGGAATAGCCTTAATTTCTCCGAACAATAATATACTCACGAGTTATAGAAGAAAGTTATTTGTTTCTGGCTATTTTGAGCCTGTAATCAAACCCACAAATGCTGATGTTCCAGATACTCAACAAGTCTAAAGAACGGCAGTTTTATTGCTTCTTTAATGAGAACAACAGTTTTCGACTGTGCTAACATGATTAGAAAAGGGTTTTCTAATGTTCAATTAGCCTTTTAAAATGATAAACTTGGATTAGCTAACACAACGTGCCATTGGAACACAGGAGTGATGGTTGCTGATAATGGGCCTCTGTACGCCTATGTAGATATTCCATAAAATATCAACCATTTCCAGCTACAATAGACATTTGCAACATTAACAATGTCTACACTGTATTTCTGATCAATTTGATGTTATTTTAATGGACAAAAAATGTGCTTTTCTTTCAAAACAAGGACATTTCTATTGGACCTCAAACTTTTGAACGGTAGTGTATGTATGTCAAATTAGTTTTGATATATGATGGACCATTATTATTTAGGGGGGGGGAAATATCTGTCATCTATGCACTTAAAAAGTGAATGAAGGACGCTATCACACAGTTCATTTTCATGCCAGCCAGGTAGGCTATACTCCTGTTGTAAAGTGAAGCAATGTGCTTAATGTTGGGAAAGTTGAGAAATAAATATAGTAGGCCTAGCCTATAGAAAGCTGATGTGATCCTCCTCTTTTTAATAGAGGCCATCAAACTCTGTTTTCTTACACAATTGCATAGCATATATAAATGTTGCGCAACATGAGCTCATGGACTCTCATGAAGTGTTTTTATTTTCAATTGCATTTGCATTGTTGTTAGAGTGATTAGAGGGACAATAGTTTGATGAGTACCAGGCCATTAGCGACTGGCAGTTAGCAAGTTTGGTAGGCTACTAATGACCATCAGCAGGATCAGAGCATAGTTTTGGGGAAGCCTAGTTACCATGACAAAATGGTCACGTGGAATTTGACTATGGTCATGACTCATGACCGCCGGTATGGTTGTGACAGGTCGGGACTCGTGACCGCTGGTGTGGCGGTAATACGGTCACCGTAACAGCCCCACTGTCACCTTAGCTTGCTACATAACTTCTGAGTGATAGGCAGCAGGAGCACCACCACCAACCTACACCACTGTGCACACACCCCTTGTTACTATGGCAATTAGTGTAGCCATGTCAGCAAATGACTGCTGTCTGAACACACAAGTCCAATTTGGTCACTTGTAACTGGCTGTTTGGACAGTCAGTTTTCCAAAACAGATTTTAAAAACAAAACTGATTTGAGAATGAAGGCCTGCTGCTTGAACAAGACTTTTGAGAAGTCCTGATAGAGTCTCAGCTCGTGATTAATAGGGTTTGTTTGTCTATGCATGCTTGTGTGTGCATGCTTGTGTGTATGTATGTGTGTGTGTGTGTGTGTGTGTGTGTGTGTGTGTTTGGACTTCTGGTCCCCACAATGATAGTTCTTAATAGAATAGTAAAACAGGATCAAATGTATTTCTGTGACGTGTTGAGGTTGGACCCAGGTGCAGAGAAGAGACCAGATGAGGAATCAGTGGTTAAGGATAAACATAAGACTTTACTGAGAAACGGATGTCGCAGCATCACAGTACACTTGAAAAAGCAACAAACACTAAATCTCAAAAACTCACTCAGAAAACGACCACACACAGTAAACAATTCAAGCTTCTGCAAAGAGAACCAGAAAACACACCTCTTTTAAAGGGGAAATCATAATGAGTAATAGAACACACCTGAGGGTCATAATTGTCTCTAGGATAGTCTCTAGGATGGTCTCTAGGATGACCTTCTGGTGACGGGTGGAACCATGACAATTTTAGGTTCAGGGGTTAGAATTAGGGTTAGGGGTATGGGGGTTTGGTTTAGGGTTAGATACATTGTCACAACTAACTAACCACAACTAATGTTCACACATGATCACTCAGTCACCACAACTAATGTTCACACACGATCACTCAGTCACCACAACTAATATTCACACACGATCACTCAGTCACCACACAAAGAGTGCACTGACACAACAAAATAAAAAATCATGGCTTCTGTCTCCTTGATGCCTGTTTCCATGTTCACACACACACACACACACACACACACACACACACACACACACACACACACACACACACACACACACACACACACACACACACACACACACACACACACAGAAACACACACAGTAAGCCAAACTCTGTGTGTTTCAGCTGCGTCCAGGCGAAGCCTTCACTGTGTACCACACCAGTCCTACTCTGTCCAGTCTGTCCAAACCAGTGGTTCTGTGGACCCAACAGGATGTCTGCAAGTGGCTGAAGAAACACTGTCCCCACAACTACCTGACCTACGTAGAAGCCTTCTCCCACCATGCTATCACAGGTAATGTGTAGAAACCTTCTCCCACCATGCTATCACAGGTAACGTGTAGAAACCTTCTCCAACCCCTCTACCACAGGTAATGTGTAGAAACCTTCTCCAACCCCACTATCACAGGTAATGTGTAGAAACCTTCTCCAACCCCACTATCACAGGTAATGTGTAGAAACCTTCTCCCACCCCGCAATCACAGGTAATGTGTAGAAACCTTCTCCCACCCCGCAATCACAGGTAATGTGTAGAAACCTTCTCCAACCCCACTATCACAGGTAATGTGTAGAAACCTTCTCCCACCCCGCAATCACAGGTAATGTGTAGAAACCTTCTCCCAACCCGCAATCACAGGTAATGTGTGAAACCTTCTCCAACCCCTCTACCACAGGTAATGTGTAGAAACCTTCTCCAACCCCACTATCACAGGTAATGTGTAGAAACCTTCTCCAACCCCACTATCACAGGTAATGTGTAGAAACCTTCTCCCACCCCGCAATCACAGATAATGTGTAGAAACCTTCTCCAACCCCACTATCACAGGTAATGTGTAGAAACCTTCTCCCACCCCGCAATCACAGATAATGTGTAGAAACCTTCTCCAACCCCGCAATCACAGGTAATGTGTAGAAACCTTCTCACACCCCGCAATCACAGGTAATGTGTAGAAACCTTCTCCAACCTCTCTACCACAGGTAATGTGTAGAAACCTTCTCCAACCTCTCTACCACAGGTAATGTGTAGAAACCTTCTCCCACCCCGCAATCACAGGTAATGTGTAGAAACCTTCTCCAACCTCTCTACCACAGGTAATGTGTAGAAACCTTCTCCAACCTCTCTACCACAGGTAATGTGTAGAAACCTTCTCCAACCTCTCTACCACAGATAATGTGTAGAAACCTTCTCCAACCTCTCTACCACAGGTAATGTGTAGAAACCTTCTCAACCATCTACACACAATACCCCATAATGACAAAATAAAAACATGTATTTGACGTTTTTGCAAATTTATTGAAAACAAACTCCAGAAATGGAGTGGGGCAAAAAAGTATTTAGTCAGCCACCAATTGTGCAAGTTCTCCCACTTAAAAAGATGAGAGAGGCCTGTCATTTTCATCATAGGTACACTTCAACTATGACAGACAAAATTAGAAAAAAAATCCAGAAAATCACATTGTAGGATTTTTAATGAATTTATTTGCAAATTATCGTGGAAAATAAGTATTTGGTCAATAACAAAAGTTTATCTCATTACTTTGTTATATACCCTTTGTTGGCAATGACAGAGGTCAAATGTTTTCTGTAAGTCTTCACAAGGTTTTCACACACTGTTGCTGGTATTTTGGCCCATTCCTCCATGCAGATCTCCTCCAGAGCAGTGATGTTTTGGGGCTGTTGCTGGGCAACACGGACTTTCAACTCCCTCCAAAGATTTTCTATGGGGTTGAGATCTGGAGACTGGCTAGGCCACTCCAGGACCTTGAAATGCTTCTTACGAAGCCACTCCTTCATTGCCCGGGCGGTGTGTTTGGGATCATTGTCATGCTGAAAGACCCAGCCACGTTTCATCTTCAATGCCCTTGCTGATGGAAGGAGGTTTTCACTCAAAATCTCACAATACATGGCCCCATTCATTCTTTCCTTTACATGAATCAGTCGTCCTGGTCCCTTTGCAGAAAAACAGCCCCAAAGCATGATGTTTCCACCCCCATGCTTCACAGTAGGTATGGTGTTCTTTGGATGCAACTCAGCATTCTTTGTCCTCCAAACACGACGAGTTGAGTTTTTACCAAAAAGTTATATTTTGGTTTCATCTGACCATATGACATTCTCCCAATCTTCTTCTGGATCATCCAAATGCTCTCTAGAAAATTTCAGAGGGGCCTGGACATGTACTGGCTTAAGCAGGGGGACACGTCTGGCACTGTAGGATTTGAGTCCCTGGCGGCGTAGTGTGTTACTGATGGTAGGCTTTGTTACTTTAGTCCCAGCTCTCTGCAGGTCATTCACTAGGTCCCCCCGTGTGGTTCTGGGATTTTTGCTCACCTTTGTGATAATTTTGACCCACGGGTTGAGATCTTGCGTGGAGCCCCAGATCGAGGGAGATTATCAGTGGTCTTGTATGTCTTCCATTTCCTAATAATTGCTCCCACAGTTGATTTCTTCAAACCAAGCTGCTTACCTATTGCAGATTCAGTCTTCCCAGCCTGGTGCAGGTCTACAATTTTGTTTCTGGTGTCCTTTGACAGCTCTTTGGTCTTGGCCATAGTGGAGTTTGGAGTGTGACTGTTTGAGGTTGTGGACAGGTGTCTTTTATACTGATAACAAGTTCAAACAGGTGCCATTAATACAGGTAACGAGTGGAGGACAGAGGAGCCTCTTAAAGAAGAAGTTACAGGTATGTGAGAGCCATAAATCTTGCTTGTTTGTAGGTGACCAAATACTTATTTTCCACCATAATTTGCAAATAAATTCATTAGAAATCCTACAATTCTTCTAATTTTGTCTGTCATAGTTGAAGTGTACCTATGATGAAAATTACAGGCCTCTCTCATCTTTTTAAGTGGGAGAACTTGCACAATTGCTGGCTGACTAAATATCTGACTAAATACTGTATCTAATTTACATAAGTATTCACACCCCTGAGCCAATACTTTGTAGAAGCAGCTTTAGCAGTGATTACAGGTATGAGGTTTCTGGGTACGTCTCTAAGAGCTTTCCACACCTGGATTGTGCAACATTTGCCCATTATTCTTTTCAAAATTCTTCAAGCTCTGTCAAATTGGTTGTTGATCATTGCTAGACAACCATTTTCAGGTTTTGCCATAGATTTGCAAGTAGATGTAAGTCAAAACTGTAACTCGGCTACTCAGGAACATTTACTGTCTTCTTGGTAGGCAACTCCAGTGTAGAGTTGGCCTTGTAGGTTATTGTCCTGCTGAAAGGTGAATTCATCTCCCAGTGTCTGGTGGAAAGAAGACTGAACCAGATTTTCCTCAAGGATTTGCCTGTGCTTAGCTCCATTCTGGTTATTTTTATCCTGCAAAACTCCCCAATCCTTAATGTTTACAAGCATACCCAAAACATGATGCAGTCAACACTATGCTTGAAAATTGAGGAGTGGTACTCAGTAATGTGTTATATTGGATTTTCCCTAAACATAACAATTTGTATTCAGGACAAATAGTTAATTGTTTTGCCACATTTTTTGCAGTATTACTTTAGTGCCTTTTATTTTTTATTTTTTATTTTACCTTTATTTAACTAGGCAAGTCAGTTAAGAAAAAAATCTTATTTACAATGACAGCCTAGGAACAGTGGGTTAACTGCCTGTTCAGGGGCAGAGCGACAGATTTTTACCTTGTCAGCTCGGGGGTTTGAACGTGCAACCTTCCGGTTACTAGTCCAACGCTCTAACCACTAGGCTACCCTGCCGCCTTGTTGCAAACATTTTGAAATATTGTATTCTGTACAGGGTTCCTTCTTTTCACTCTGTCATTTAGCTTAGTATTGTGGTGTAACAACAATGTTGTTGATCCATCCTCAGCTTTCTCCTATCACAGCCATCACTCTGTAACTGTTTTAAAGTCACCATTGGCCTCATGGTGAAATCTATGAGCGGTTTCCTTCCTCTCACCGAGTTAGGAAGGACGCCTGTCTCGTTGTAGTGACTGAGTGTATTGATACACCATCAAACGTGTATTTAATAACTTCTTTATGCTCAAAGAAATATTCAATGTCTGCTTTTTTTACCCCTCTACCAAAAGGTGCCCTTCTTTGCGAGGCTTTGGAAAACCTCCCTGGTCTTTTCGGTTGAATCTGTGTTTGAAATTCAGTGCTCGACTGAGGGACAGATAATTGTATGTGTGAGGTACAGAGATGAGGTAGCCATTAGAAAATCATGTTAAACACTATTATTGCAGACAGAGTGAGTCCATGCAACTTAGTATGTGACTTGTTAAGCACATTTTTAATTTTGAACTTATTTAGGCTCGCCACAACAAAGGGGTCGAATACTTATTGACTCAAGACAGGTTTTCATTTTTTATTCATTTGTAGACATTTCTAAAAACATAATTCCACCTTGACATTATGGGGTATTGTGTGTAGGCCACTGACAACAATCCCAAAATGTCATCCATTTTAAACACAAAAACATTGCAAAAAGTCAAGGCGTGTGAATAATTTCTGAAGGCACTATACAGACAGGCATTATAGTAGTCCCAGGAGCTGAAGCCTTCAGATCTCACCCAAGATCACCCAAGCCTAGTTTTTCAAGCTTATTCTCTACACTCCGCTACTCTCCACCGCCCAGAGGACTGAAGCTCCTGTACCCAGAGAGTTGGGACCAATTCACACAGGTCTCTGAAAAGGCTTAGCCTGAGAAAGCAAATCTCACACAAGTTGTATTTTTAGTTCCTTAGCTGGTTCCACAGCTTGCTTTTTCAGCTGCGGGACTTAAGAAACGGTTTACACCTAAATCTCTCACAAGGAGATTTAAAGACCATTCATGCAGCAAAAGCTAAGAAAGGAATGCTGTGTTTTTGTGAAAGAAAAGGAAAGCTGTGTTTTTGTGAAAGAAAAGGAAAGCTGTTGAAGCGGATGTAGTTGACGGTGTTCTGGAATCTCTCACACACACACACACACACACACACACACACACACACACACACACACACACACACACACACACACACATGCATGAGACACATTGCTAACAACAGACATCCACACACACATGCATTAGACACATTTCTAACAACAGACATCCACACACACATGCATTAGACACATTGCTAACAACAGACATCCACACACACATGCAGTAGACACATTGCTAACAATAGACATCCACACACACATGCATTAGACACATTGCTAACAACAGACATCCACACACTCATGCACACACACATGCGCGCACACACACAGTACGTACTGTATATGAGTGCTCAGTTCTCTTAGCCTTGAGTCAGACAGTACAGAACAGGTCCCTTTCAGAGCCAGTCACAGAGAACAGATTGCTTTTCTAAACTGCATGGTCAGCCATCACTCACTAAGTCACTCTGTACCTAGATACACACACACAGTGTTTGTCTGCCTCAAGTTACAGATAACCCAGCAACAGCAGATCATATCTCTTTGATTTATTCATCATATTTATACGTTATATTATAGACACTAGCACATGCATGAACACAGACATTCACACACACACACACACGCACACGCACACACATGCACACACACGCACACGTACACACACACACACACACACACATGCACACACACACACACATGCACACACACACAAATATGCACACACACACACATACATACACACACATACATGCACACACACACACACATGCACACACACACAAACATGCACACACACACACATACATACACACACACATACATACACACACACACACACACACACACACACATACACACACACACACACATACATGCACACACACACACACACACATACATACATGCACACACACACATACATACACACACACACACACATACATGCACACACACACACACACACACACATACACACACACACACACACATACACACACACACACACACACACACACATACATGCACACACACACACACATGCACACACACACAAACATGCACACACACACACATACATACACACACACATACATACACACACACACACACACACACACACACACACACACACACACACACACACACACACACACACACACACACAGGTGCAGTCAGTTTGTCTCATTATGTGTATAAAATGTGGAAGCTACAGGCAGCACCTGTTAAATAGAGAATCAGCTAGCCATAGAATTACATATAGAACCTGATTGTTATAAAGATGTGTTTGATGCTATTCATTAGGCTACTCCCATTACCTATTGCTAGAAAATCCCCATGTGATTCGAGTGAAGGCATTTTCCCTCAGTTTACAATTGCAGTGGTCAGTGGTGATTGCTCTCGGAGCTCCCTCCACTCATGTACATCAGCGTTCTATACGAGTTGCACCCGCAGACATGTGCATGTACAGTATGTGGGTCTACATCCACAGTTGCTCGAGAAGCGTGCACCCCTTTTCCTGCAGTTTTCATTTTTCCATTGAATGTATTATTTTGGTTATTGAGATCTCTGCTTTTAAATGTACCGGTTGAGTTAGAAAGACCTGTGTGAATGTGAGGATGGTTATTAGTCTTTGGTAGATGTTGTAGCCCAGTACAACCTCTGTGTTGGGTAAATAGTTTTCAACCAGTTACTTGGTTATTTGCAACCATGAAACCATGAGGCAATGGTTCAGGCAATGGTTTAGCCAGGGCCGGCCCTACCCTACCAATAAGCCACATAAGCAGACACTTTTTTAACACAGATTTTTATTTAAAAAATTGTAATTCAGTCAGGGTCTCAACTTACTGTTGAGAGTTATAATAGTAGAATACACCATTTTCAATTTCTAAATGTGGTTGTGCATCAGCAGTTTTTCTCTTCTTATGTCAGTCACTGACAGTCACTCAATAAACCCATGCCAGCTATATTTTTTAGATAGCTGGCTAAATGAACTTACCTAGCTAAACCTTGTAGTAATCATGACTGAATTACCTACCAGGCACTAAGGGCATGTATCAATAAGGGGGATCATTGCTTTCACCTGGATTCACCTGGTCAGTCTGCCATAAAAAGTGTAGGTATCTTTAATGTTTTGTACACTCTGTGTAAATAACCACTGCTACCTGCACTATCCTTCTTTCATAATAAGGATTGGTGTCCCGCTATTCAAATCAATTCTAATAGTTATTATAGCGGTTAAGCATTTAGGTCTATAAGTGTCTTCTATCGGCTGAAAGCTTCAATTCTTGTTAATCTAACTGCACTGTCCGATTTACAGTAGCTATTACAGCGAAAACCTGCAATGGGATTGTTTGAGGACAGCGCCCCACATCAAAATATTTTTCCACTGGCACAGGTTTCATACATTCACATATAAAGAGTAAATATTCACTTACTTTTTGAAAATCTTGCTCTGATTTGTCATCCAAAGCGTCCCAGCAATAACATGTTGTGTCATTTTTTATATCCCAAAAAGTCAGTTTAGTTGGCCCCACCGATTTGAGTTTACCACTCGTTCAACTTGCAGAGAAAGGAATCCGAAAATCTACCCCTAAACATTGTTTCAACAAGTCAAAATGCATTTCTATTCACTCCTCAGATACCCTAAAATGTAATCAAACTAAAATATTATTTATGGAAAGAAGTATGTTCAATTGGAAACCGATTTTAGCAGGTGCGTCCTGTCTTCATGGCGTGCGCAAACATGAATGTCCAAGATTGTGTCCCTGTACTAAAACGGATATTTCTTATTTGTTTTTGAAGTTACAAGCCTGAAACCTTGCCCATAGACTGCTGACGCCCTGTGGAAGCCATAGGAATTGCATACAGGAAGCTAATTTTTAATATGACCTTTTACTTGCCTTTCTAAGAGGATGGTCTCTCTCAACAAAAAAAAATGGTTGTTTTTTCTTTGGATTTTCTCCTACCATATCTATTGTGTTATATTCTCCTACATTATTTTAACATTTCAACAAACTTCAAAGTGTTTTCTTTCCAATGGTACCAATTATATGCATATCCTGGCTTCAGGGCCTGAGCAACAGGCAGTTTACTTTAGGCACTTCATTCAGAAAGGAAGTTGAGAAAAAAAGAGGCCTAGCTCTAAGAAGTTTTAAGCTACACCCTGGACCAGAGATGTGTTTGTTCCCAAGAATCCAATGCCATACAGCCATAGGGTTCTCAGTTTAACAATTGACCACAGCGGACTCTGTCTAACTGCGTCTAACCATGTCTAACAACTACGCGCAATACGGTTTTTGAAACCTCAGAAACTCTACTTTAATTTCACTCCAAAATACATGTTCAAATACAAAAGATTCACTTGCTGTTTTAACATGAAGTGTCATTATTGTGGCGGCCATGACAGAAATGTCTCCCTTTTGCCCTCAGAACTTGTTTATCACCAATTAACCGTGTCGGTGGATTGAACAAAACGGTTTCCACAGAAACAGTAGAAGGATCTATTTTATTTTCCCTTCTCCACTCTTTATTCTCTTCTTCTCTTTGAGGCTGCTAGCTGCTATCGCTATCTGCAGGCCATTATTAGGCTCTGTATTAAGTCTGTCGGAGGGGAATTGGATTGGAGCTTTCTTCATCTGCTTTGTCTTATTTGTACACAAAGGAACCAAGGGCAGCTTTTCTAGGACACCATGTTTCTGGGGGCAGGAAAGAGAGACACACTGGCTGAGTTGGGAGGAAGGGAGAGGGCTGGACAGAGAGGGTGTGCGTCGGTGTGCTGGGTTTTTGAGGTGTGCCCACGTCCAGAGGCGGAAATGAGAATGGATGAATTGATTAGGAGAGCTAACAGTATGAGTAATGTGTCTAATTAACATGTAGACCTAGGCTGCTACAGCTTTGATGGATTCCTTCACTCTCCTCTCCATTGAAAGACAGGCCCATCCCGTATGTGTGTGTGTGTAATAAAGTAGACATGCATGTGTTGTCTCTGAGTTTGTTTGTGTGTGCGCATGATGCTTACTGTGGATAATGGTATGTTAAAAGTGTGTTTCCTGGTAGTTTAACGCCTTGGTGTTCTAGTTCAAACATCCTCAGTAAATTGTCTGGCTGTATAAACCTCACTTTGCCATCCTGCTCGCTGTCATGACGACTCGTATGTAAAGCAGAGAATACACACTTAACGCTTAGATGTAAATCAACAGTGTACACACACACACAGGCACTGTCACGATTGTTGTATAAATAAGTGGACCAAGGCGCAGCGTGTGTAGAGTTCCACGTTTTATTAATAGTGAAATCTCCAAAAACAACAAAGATATAACGAACGTGCGATACGTAGAGCACATAGGCACTAACAGGAAACAATATCCCACATCGCAGGTGGGAAAAATGACACACTAAGTATGATCCCCAAGTAGAGGCAACGATCATCAGCTGCCTCCAATTGGGAACCATACACACACACCAACATAGAAACACAATAACTAGAAAAGAAACCCTAGTCACGCCCTAACCTATTACACCATAGAGAACCCCGAGGGCTCTCTGTGGTCAGGGCGTGACAGGCACACAGACACAGACGCACAGACACATACACCAGACAGGTTGCTCAAGATCCACTGAGAAATTTGACGTCGGTCCAGGTTAACACGGCTCCGGCAGATGAAGACTAGCCGCTAGGGGCAACGGGGAGCGCTGTAACATCAAGTAGGCTTGGGTTTTTGCTAGGGTGTTGTGGACAGGGCTGGCGGATGGGTGTAATATATTCAATCTAAGTGCTTTTTATAAAATGTTTACTTTATTCCAAACCTTATCCCAAAACGTAATCTTACCTGAACCATTCAGTAAAAAACTAAGTAACATAGTATTTGCCTCTCTCCTTTTCGCTCGCTCGCTCACTCGCTCACTTTCTCTCTCTCTCTCTCTCTCTCTCTCTCTCTCTCTCTCTCGCTCGCTCGCTCGCTCCCTCCCTCTCCCCCTCCCCCCCTCTCCCTCTCCCTCTCCCTCCAGGTCGCGCATTGCTGAGGTTGAACGGGGAGAAGTTGGAGAGGATGGGCATTGTCCAAGAAACATTGAGACAGGAGGTTCTACAGCAGGTCCTTCAGCTACAAGTCAGAGAGGAGGTCCGCAACCTGCAGTTGCTCAGCAGAGGTGAGCACTGTGTGTGTGTGTGTGTGTGTGTGTGTGTGTGTGTGTGTGTGTGTGTGTGTGCGTGCGTGCGTGCGTGCGTGCGTGTGTGCAAAGTGTTCCATAAACACACATGTCCAGACATCAATAGCCTGCTGAGGTCACTGTGTGCTGACCTGGATTCAGCTGTTAATGAGGATAGAACACAGCAGTATAAAATATGATATAGTCAACGGTAAATGTGTATTATTAATATCATGATTTTGGAATCCTATTTATAGGGCTAATGGTTACTACTTCTAAACTTCCAAAGATCCCATCAACCATGGATGAATGATAGGAAACCTAGCTTCTCGTTGAAATGAGGGTGTCCTTTGTTTGGCAATTCAGATGTCAATGTAGCCTACTTAAACCCAACCTCAGTCTGAATCTACTTTCACATACAATTAGAGGGGTTACTTTGTCAGGGTGGAATTGTCCATTATTATGAACCAGTAGGTGGGTGATTAATGTCACTTAATCACACTTAATGACGCTTTCTACTATTATGAGAAAAACTTGGATTATATTAATATTGATATGAAATATACAGTATGTATATGTATAGAAATAAATGATTGATCTGTTATGAATTATTATTCACCAGTAAGGATTCGTAAACATTTTCGTCAACATTGTGGCCTCATTAACCTGGGCACAGTGGCCTCGAGCGGAGAAATATAATTAGAACAATTATATTTATACACTACTGTTCAAAAGTTTGAGATCACTTAGAAATGTCCTTGTTTTTTAAAGAAAAGCACAAAAATGTACATTAAATAACATAAAATTGATCAGAAATACATTGTTGTAAATGACTATTGTAGCTGGAAACGTCTGATTTTAATGGAATATCTACATAGGCGTACAGAGGCCCATTATCAGCAACCATCACTCCTGTATTCCAATGGCACGTTGTGTTAGCTAATCCAAGTTCAGCATTTTAAAAGGCTAATTGATCATTAGAAGACCCGCAAAACACCAGGCCAGCATACCGGAGTCGCCTCTTCACTGTTGACGTTGAAACTGGTGTTTTGCGGGTAATAATTTGTGGGAACTGAGGCTCCATGGATTGATGAGGAATTGAAAAACTGTATGGTTGAAAGAGATGGGGAAAGGGGAGTGGCTAATAAGTCTGGCTGCACATCTGACTGGCTGACTTACTGCAAATTGAGAAATGATGTGATTAACCTCAACAAAAAGAAGAATAAACTGTATTATGAAGCCAAGATCAATAATATAAAGAATTATGGAAAAAAAAATTGGAATACTTTAAATGTAATTATGGGCAGAAAGACAAATTGAACTCCATCTTTCATTGAATCAGATGGCTTATTCATCACTAAACCATTTAATTTAATGCTAATTATTTTAATGATTATTTCATTGGCAAAGTGGGCAAACGTAGCCAGGAAATGTCAACAATGAACATTGAGCCATTGTATTCATGCATAAAAAAAAGTAATAATGAAAGAACTTTGCAGGTTTGAATTTGGTAAAGTTCGTGTGGGAGAGGTGGAAAAATTATTGTTATCGATCAATAATGACAAACCTCCTGGCATTGATAACTTAGATGGAAAGCTAATGAGGATGGTAGCTGACTCTATAGCCACTCCTATCTATCATATTTTTAGTCTGAGCCTAGAGGAAAGTCTTTGTCCTAAGGCGGTAAGCTAAAGTAATTCCGCTAAATAAAGAGTGGTTCTAACAGCAGACCTATAAGCTTGCTGCCAGCTCTTAGCAAACTGTTGGAAAAAATTGTGTTTGACCAAATACAATGCTATTTCTGTCACATTTTATCAAGGTGGGTGGAATCAGGCGCAGAGAGCAGGTTTCAGTGATTCGAACAGTTTATTCTCCGGCGCACAAAAAACACGGTCAACCCAACACACAGGGTGAATAATCCAACACAGGATCAAAATAGACCGGAGAATAAAACACAAGTGCTACACCTAATGACACGAATACAAAAACAATCCCGCACAAAACAAGGGCGGGACAACCTACTACATATAAGGACGTTAATTAAACTAAAATACACACAGGTGAAACTAATAAGACAAAACCAACAGACAAACGAAAAAGGGATCGGTAGTGGCTAGTAGGACTGTGACGACGACCGCCGAGCACCGCCCGAATAGGCAGGGGAGCCAACTTCGGCGGAAGTCGTGACAATTTCCCTGAAAAACAAATCAACAACACACTTTCAGCATGCTTATAGAGAAGGGCACTCAACATGTACTGCACTGACACAAATTACTGATGATTGGTTGAAAGATATTGATAATAAGAAGATTGTGGGAGCTATACTGTTAGATTTTAGTGCAGCCTTTGATATTATTGACCATAACCTGTTGTTGAAAAAACTTTGTGTTATGGCTTTTCAACCTTTGCCATATCGTGGATTCAGAGATATCTATCTAATAGAACTCAAAGAGTTGTCTTTAATGGAAGCTTCTCTAATGTCAAACATGTCAAGTGTGATGTACCGCAGGGCAGCTCTCTAGGCCCTCTACTATTTTCTAGTTTTACCAATGACCTGCCATTGGCATTAAACAAAGCATGTGTGTCCATGTATGCTGATGATTCAACCATATATGCATCAGCAACCACAGCTAATGAAGTCACTGAAACCCTTAACAAAGAGTTGCAATCTGTTTTGGAATGGGTGGCCAGTAATAAACTGGTCCTGAACATCTCTAAAACTAAGAGCATTGTATTTGATACAAATCTTTCCTTAACCTGTTATGGCTGCAATCCCGATATCGGGATCGATATGACAACTACCTGTGAAAATAGAGGGCGCCAAATTCAAACCACAGAAATCTCATAATTACAATTCCTAAAACATACATGTGTCTTATATAATTTTAAAGCTATTCTCATTGTTAATCCCACCAAAGTGTCCAATTTCAAATAGGCTTTTCAGTGAAAGCACTACAAACGATTATGTTAGGTCTCCACCAAACCACAATAAGCACAGCCATTTTCCAGCAAAATATAGCATTCACAAAAAGCATAAATAAAGATAAAATGAATCACTAACCTTGAATTATCTTCAACAGATGACACTCATAGGACTTCATGTTTCATACATGCATATTTTGTTTGATAAAGTTCATATTTATATTTTTAAAAATCTGAGTTCGAAAATTTCCATTATTTATGTCCAATTAGCCACTTTGGTTAGCGCGTTTGGTAAACAATTCCAAAGTCACAAAGCGCATCCACTATAACGTGACGAAATGTCCAAAAGTTCTGTAACAGTCAGTAAAAACATGTCAAATGATGTACATGAATCAATCTTTGGAATGTTGTTTACATATATCTTGAATAACATTTCAACCGTAGAATTAGAATTACTTCAGATGAGCGGTGGAACGCAGGTCCTTCCCCTGTGAACGCGCCTGGTGAAAGCATGGTCCACTCATGGCTGTGGTGACCATTTCCTGTGTCAATCGACCCCCCTTCACATTAGAGTCATCAGACACAGTTCTATTGACTGCTGACATCTAGTGGAAGGCGTAGGAAGTGAAAACTCATCCATATCTCGCTGTAATTTCAATTAGACCTTGGTTGAAAATCTGCCACCTCCAGAATGAAAAAAAAACAGGAAGTGGAATTTCTCAGGTTTTTACCAGCTATATGAGTTCTGTTATACTCACAGACATAATTCAAACCGTTTTAGAAACCTCAGAGTGTTTTCTATCCAATACTAATAATAATATGCAAATATTAGCAACTATGACTGAGGAGCAGGCCGTTTGATATGTGCACCTTTCATCCAAGCTACTCAATACTGCCCCTGCAGCCATAAAAAGTTAAGTTCTAGACCTCAGCTGAATTTGGTAACGAATGGTGTTGCTGTTGAGGAGACTAAATTACTTGGTGTAAACTGCCATGGTCAAAAGATATAGATTCACTGGTTGTAAAGATTGGGAGAGGTCTGGCCGCAATAATGAGATGCTCTGCTTTTTTGACACAACACTCCAAAAAGCAAGTTCTGCAGGCTCTAGTTTTGTCTAATGTTGATTATTGTCCAGGCATGTGGTCCAATGCTGCAAGTAAAGACCTAGTTAAGCTGCAGCTGGCCCAGAACAGAGTGGCACGTTTTGCTCTTAATTGTAATCAGAGGGCTGATATAAATACTATGCTGCCAGTCTCTCTTGCCTAATATTTGAGTAGAGACTGACTGCATCACTTCTTCTTTTTATAAGAAACATTATTTGTTGAAAATCCCAAATTGTTTGCATAGTCAACTTACACACAGCTCTGACACACACACTTACCCCAACAGACATGCCACCAGTGGTCTTTTCACAGTCCCCAAATCCATAACAATTTCAAGAAAGCGTACAGTATTATATAGAGCCCTATTTGCATGGAACTTCCTTCCATCTCATATTGCTAAAATAAATAGTAAACCTGGTTTAAAAAACAGAGAAAGGAACACCTCGCAGCACAATGCCTCTCCCCTATTTGGCCTAGATAGTTTGTGTGTATGTATCGATATGTAGGCCACGTGTGCCTTTTTTAGGTAGTTCTGTCTGTGCTGATTGGTGTTCTGTATTATGTCATTCTGTATTATGTTTTATGTTTTTTTGTGGACCCCAGAGAGAGAGAGACATAGAGAGAGACATAGAGAGAGACAGATAGAGAGGGACAGAGAGAGGGACAGAGAGAGAGAGAGAGACATAGAGAGAGACATAGAGAGAGACAGATAGAGAGGGACAGAGAGAGGGACAGAGAGAGGGAGAGAGAGAGAGAGAGAGGGACAGAGAGAGAGAGAGAGAGGGAGATAATTAAAATGCTGTGTCAGGCTTTTCTGTTAATAGAGTACCACATTTAATTTCCCAGTTCAACAAGCCTTGACTGTGTCCTATCAGAGACAGCTAATTGAGTGTCCCTAAAAAAAAAACACCTGAGAACCAGCATCCTGTTGTTGGGGGGGGTGTAGAGAGGAGAGGAAGTGAGGTGAAGACTGGGTTGAGGTGAGGGAGGTGAGAGAGGGGTGGGGGTAGGGATTGTTGGGGGTGGAGGTAGTGAGTGTTGGGATGAAGAAAGGAGGAAGTGAAAAGAGGGGGGCTGTTAAGACTACCACTACTCTCACTGAAGGAGAGTCCTAGAGAATGCATTTGGCATCATGGCTGCAAGGATGACTGTTCTTGGTCGGCCCATTTACATTTACATTTGAGTCATTTAGCAGATGTTTTTATACTATGTTAGAGTGACTTACAGTACAGTATCTTTCATTTGAATATAGCTAGGTGGGATAACCACATATCACAATCATAGTTGTGGCAGAGTACAAAAATCTCCAAGAGCCAGGGAGACTCTCTTGTGCCAGGGCGACACGGCTTGCAAGTGAAACAAGAAACACAGCACCGATTTAAATGGCAGCCGTGCTTCTATCCCCTAGGCATTAACCTCTCGCTCAACGTCAACAAAACAAAGGACCTGATTGTGGACTTCAGAAAACAGCAGAGGGAGCACCCCCTATCCATAATGACGGGACCACAGTAGAGAAGGTGGAAAGCTTCAAGTTCCTCGCCGTACACATCACTGACAAACTGAAATGTTTCACCCACACAGACAGTGTGGTGAAGAAGGCGCAACAGCACCTCTTCAACCTCAGGAGGCTGAAGAAATTTGGCTTGGCACCTAAAACCCTCTCAAATTTTTACAGATGCACAATCGAGAGCGTCCTGTTGGGCTGTATCACCGCCTGGTATGGCAACTGCACTGCCCGCAACCGCAGGGCTTTCCAGAGGGTGGTGCGGTCTGCCCAACGCATCATCAGGGGCAAAGTACTTTCCCTCCAGGACACCTACAGCACCCGATGTCACAGGAAGGCCAAAAATATCTTCAAGGACAACAACCACCCGAGCCACTGCCTGTTCACCCCGCTATCATCCAGAAGGTGCTGAATGTGGTTATCCAGAAGGGGGCTGAATAATTTTGCACGCCCAATTTTTCAGTTTTTGATTTGTTAAAAAAGTTTGAAATATCCAATAAATGTTGTTCCACTTCATGATTGTGTCCCACTTGTTGTTGATTCTTCACAAAAAAATATAGTTTTATATCTTTATGTTTGAAGCCTGAAATGTGGCAAAAGTCGCAAAGTTCAAGGGGGCCGAATACTTTCGCAAGGCACTGTATGTCTTCCATTTCCTAATAATTGCTCCCACAGTTGATTTCTTCAAACCAAGCTGCTTACCTATGGCAGATTCAGTCTTCCCAGCCTGGTGCAGGTCTACAATTTTGTTTCTGGTGTCCTTTGACAGCTTTTTGGTCTTGGCCATAGTGGAGTTTGGAGTGTGACTGTTTGAGGTTGTGGACAGGTGTCTTTTGTACTGATAACAAGTTCAAACAGGTGCTATTAATACAGGTAACGAGTGGAGAACAGAGGAGCCTCTTAAAGAAGAAGTTACAGGTCTGTGAGAGCCAGAGATCTTGCTTGTTTATAGGTGACCAAATACTTATTTTCCACCATAATTTGCAAAGAAATTCATTAAAAATCCTACAATGTGATTTTCTGGATATTTTTTTTTTTTGAAGTTCAAGGGACTTCGTTCAAGAACACAAGGTTGACTAAGAAAAGAAAAGCAGAACCTACTACAAATGTGTCTGCGAAAAACAGACATGTAAACAACAAACGTGTCTATGGAATAAAATGAAAGTGTCTAGTGTCTGACTCCTGAGATGTCTGTGGTCCCAGTCGTTCGGCCCCTATCTTCTTCTTGAAGTCATGCAGCTGGTGATCAAATTCCCCCCAGAGTTTTGCCGATAGTTCATCCATGAAATCTGCTACAGGTGCCAGGGCCCTGTAGAGGATGAAAAGAGGGGTGGAAATTAGAGGAGTGTCTGTGGAGAGCAGTGTGCATGGTGAGGAGAGGAGGAAAGAGGACAACAGAATATGGGAGAGGGTATCAGAGTAAAGGAGGAGAGTCTGAAATGATTTGCCTCTGGGACAGGCTGGTGGCTCGGTACATGACGTTCTCCAGATTTTGATTTGGAATGCCTTTGCAAGTGATGTGTCAAGGACTGAGTCTTTAACGCTTTTCCCCCTTCTTCTCACAGCCCTGCTACTACTTGTGGCATTGGTGAGGAGCAGGTCAGTGGAGTAGGTGTTGGAGGTGGGCCCAGGATAGAATTTCCAAGGTCAGGCATGGAGATTGTTTCCCAAACTGCACTGCAGCTCAGTGCGGCAGATGGGCAGGGGGCTGACGACCAGTCAGTACTGGGGGCTGAGGTAGTGCTGGGGGCCGGTGAACAGGCAGTGCTGGGCAAAACCTGGTGCTGTCCCCATTCACTGGTGTTTGTACTTTGAAAAAAAAGTAGAGGGCAAACAACACCGCTCAAACATTTGCAACATTTTAACTAGCTGGACCTTTGACTTCGGTGTTACCAATGGGGGAAGCTTATGATTTACTATTTCTGACAAAATATTTTTGATCAAAAAGATCTAAAGATCTTTAGCTTAGTTGATTTAGCTTGCTTCCTCTGCACAAGTATGCTGCTAGGCTAGCTAGCCAGTCAAGTATCTAGTGCTAGCTGACTAGCTATTGTTAGCAAACATGGCTACTGTTTTAGTCGACTACAGTAAAACATACTCTGGCGAAGACAGCATGTTGCTTTCCATCTTCCTGTGCTTTAGGTGCCGAACAAGCCAGGGACATTTTTAGAGTAACCATTTCACCAGCAACTCCACTGCCGTCCTTGGTTGTTTTCTTTACCCCACTTTTTCTAACAAGTGATTGGGTGAGACCCCACAATCTCCCTCCATGAATTGGCCTTTCAATGCTCGTCTTTATATAATAGATAGCTAGAATAGTAGAGGTGCAGGTACTTCCACATTGAGTGTCGGGTGAATCGAGTAGAAGAAGAAGAAACCTGCGTCACCCCAACAGTTGAACAATCACAGACAAAGGGGCGTAGACTTTGGTTCCCGAACTTCAGCTTGCCTCGAAACATTTATCGGATGCACGAAAAGCCGAAAAGAAACATGCCAAAACGAACAACAACATCAGGAAATGTAGTAATATATGTATTAACTGTTCTGTACTGTTTCGGATGGGTAGCATGCGGACGCCTTTACAGTGGAAGGTTTAACAAAGGAGTTCAGATTCACAGTCCTGTCACCTATCTCAGCCTGTGTTTTTCAAGGTTGGTGATCCCCAGACAGGCAGACACACATGCATGTACATGCACATGCATACACACACGTTTGTTTTATTCTCCTTGTGGGGACCAAACAATTTTCCTACTTTTACTATCCTTGTGAGGACGTCTGGTCCCCACAAGGATAGAAAAACCAAAAGAACACACACACACACACACACACACACATCCTCAAGCTCACTCCATCCTGAGTGATTCTCTCTACAGATGTAAGATCTTAATTTGAGCCAGTTTGCTACACCAGGAAAATAACCCTGCAGCAACAGGAAATGTGAATTATTGTGGATTATAATGAATTATTGTGTGCAATAATTAATGGACAATTTTGTAGGTATTGATACAATTTTCGTAAGGGGAAATCAAGTCGGAAATTTCAAAGTGGAAATGACAAACTTCAGAAGCCTTTTTAAACCTCAAAAACACTACATGTTTTACATTTCCTCCATTGCGGGAAAGTTGTCTTGCAACAGGAAGATCAAATTAAGATCCTACTTCTGTAAATGCTGTCCTATAATTATTTTAAATGTAGGATAGCAGCCTGATACTTAAAGTGGTGACTTGTATCATACACCATCATTTCAGATTCATCTGACAGAAATGAACATGATATTAAGTATTGATCGCTCTGTAACCCAGAAGTTTTTTTTTAAGTGCAACGATTTGACTGAAAGGAATGCATCTAGCTTTGGGGTTCGGGGCTGAACTTTTTTTTTAGACTACTGAGACATGGCTCTGCTGTGCATCTACAGTGCTTTCTTCTTTTTACATTTTGCCTTCTAGTGTTTCTTAACCATATGCCACACTTCTGCTTCTCTATCTCTTTGACTTTTCTTTTTTTCTCTCCCTCTTTCAACGTCTTCCCTCCAGAACTTGCATGGGCAGTAGTTAGTAAACAAAACAACATTGCGGGTTTGATTGAATGTCCCTCCCTGCTCCCTACTCCAGCTTCCTACGGCATCAGCATGACCACGACAACACTACCCTGAGCACAGAACCCTATTACTTCTGTTGCGAATCATTAGAGAAAAAATGCTCCTTGCACAATTACAGAGCAAGATCATGACAAAACTGCTGGTCAAGAATATTGTGTGTGAGCGTGTGCGTGAGGGAGTGCTGTTTGTGTGTATGTGTTGCGTGTGCTCGTGCGTGGGTGTTTGCGCTTGTGTCGGTGTCTGTGTGTTCATGTGTGCGTGCGCGCGCATGTGTGTGTATGTGCTCTTTCACTTTCTCTCTGTCGACTGACTTAATTCGCCAGGCATTTGTTGCGGTCCACACCTCTATTGTCAGGCATCAGAGCAGCCTGTTCTTCGTTGCCTTCGCGCTGCCACGGCCTGAATATTATTCTCTGGATGCATGTATAACCCAGTCCTCTCCTAAAAGAGGAATACAACTAAAATATGCATGAACAGCCAGGAGTTTTTAGGAATTTATACATTTTTTGCACATCTTTTAGCTCCCACTGTCTGTGTGTGCGCTCGTTTGCGTGACTGGAAACAGGAGATGGATTAGGCTGTCTGATCAAAAACGCTTCTTTGATGAATGGGTTAAATAATAGGCTATTTGTGTAGATAATCCTCTAAGAAAACAAATAGTTGAAACCTCATGTCGCATCATCAGTTCTTACCCTTGTAGGATGGTCAAAATTAGGCCGAGAAAAAAAGTGGTCAAAAATCTGGAAAATAGCATCACGTCAGCTAGGCTGGACGCTGTGCGAGAATTAAGGCTACCTGGAAGGTTTACCATTGAACTCGACATCTTTCTAATCAAATCCAGAGGACACAAAACAATGTAGAAGTACATAGAGGTAAAATAGATATCGATTTTGAGACATGACATGTAGTATTTTCATATTTGAGTATACACAATTCATATTAAAGGTGCTACACATAGGATTTTGGGGAATTATTGCATTGTAATTTCAGAATATTTCCATAATATGTCTACCACTAATAGTGGACTGATCGTGTTTCACAGTATTACTTACCCACCAGTGTTGTGATTTTCACCTATTGATTTCTTCCACTGGAGGGGCATCTGTTTTCAACCTGGGAAAGCTGTTCTGACTGTGGCTGTGTTATCTAGTGGAAATCGCTAATTTCCTGGTTGCTAAAGTTCCACACTGTTCACTCAATTTCAGTTTATGTGAGAAAACAAGCACTGAATAGTGTAGGGAATCACTGTACCATCTAAATCGCTGTGAAATATATTTTCAATCACAAAACAAAAAATATAGTTTTTACAGCTGTTTGAAGCTGGTGGACCAAAACCGAAAATAACTTTCATTTTGTTCCACTAGCATCAAAAAGCTGAAAAAACGATATTTTTTGTTATATTTTTTGTTATCACAGCGATTTAGATGGTACAATGATGTGTGCCTGCCACCCCCTATAAATACCTGGGCCATAGCTTCATTTCCTCAAGACTCTTCCCAAAGCTACAAGGCAACTGACAGCTGGATTAGCATAGTCCTTAGCTCAGAGAACTGTGGTAACTTGAGTAACCTTCATTCTATTTTTCTTGAGGGACTATGCTAGTCATTCAATGGGATGACAATAACAGAGTAAGTCGCTTCTCGTAAGATACAGCCTAGAGCAACACATCACTATAGGTGCTCAGCCCAACCACAGGTTACTTTGTTAGGACGTAAGGGTTCATGCGACCAAGGGGTAGGACCTTTGGTAAGAAGGCAATATTAGTCCTAGACGATAACACTCATCACTAACAGACAAACCATGGAGCTCGCCAACTCTCTTGGTAGAGGCGATGGCCACCAGAAATGCTCTTAAGACAGAGATGTTTAAAGTCTATAGCATTGAAGGGCGGTCTGGATAGTACTCCAAGAACCAGATCCAAAACCCATTTGGGAACTGAGGAGGCTCCTGAGGGGCGTAATTGACGGACTCCCTTAAGAAATCTGGCCATAAGTGGGTGGCTTCCAAGCGGCCCATCCTGCTCTTTATCATGACATGATGAACTTGCTGCTGTATACACATTAAGTGTGGATGCAGCCCTGTCAGCATCAAACAAAGACCTTGAGAACTGGAGCAAGTTTCTGGAACAACCCCCTGCTCCCCACACCACTGGCAGAACACACGCCACCTTGTGTCATAGGTTGACGTGGTGGAGGGGGCCCTGGTACTCTGTAAGATGTTAACAGAGGGCTCAAGATCTAAACCAGACCATTTTCGCTGTTCAGTGAACATGCCCACAGTGGCAGGCAGGAGGGAATCACCTCTGCCTGTGACAATAGGTCCGGCCTCCGAGGTAGTTCCCATGCTGTCCCCGCTAGGAGTGCTCAACCAGTGGTGTCTCGGGCGATCAGAAAGATTTGGTGGCTCTGATTCTGCCCAGAGTCGTTGTAATCACTCGAGGGCCAGGCCCTCTTGGCCGAGTGTTGGAGTTGGATATCGAGAACCAGATCCACCTCTGCTTCTCCAAAGATTCCCCACATGCAACTCACTATTCAGGGATGTAGTGTGGGGGTTGGATATCGAGAACCAGATCCACCTCTGCTTCCCCAAAGATTCCCCACATGCAACTCACTATTCAGGGATGTAGTAGCCAATTCCCTTCTGGAAGGCCTTCCCTGGTCAGCATGTCTGCAGCATTGTTCAGAATCCCGGGGAGGTGCACAGCTCTTAGTTAGGCCAGATTCTGCTGTGACCGCAGCAGAAGGGTATGTGCCATCTGGTGGAGGCGGATGGAACCCAGACCCCCTTGGTGGTTTATGTATGCTACCAACGTGGTGTTGTCTGTCTGTACCAGCACATGTTTATCCTGCAGTTGTGGGAGAAAGTTGAGCAGAGCTAATTGGACTGCTTTCAACTCCAGCATATTGATGTGGAGTTTGGACCAGCTGGGGTTCCATGTCCCGCTGACGGCCCTCCCCCTCAATAGTTCTCCCCAGCCTGTCAAGGAGATGTCTGTTTGAGCCACTTCCCTACGATGGACTCTGCCCAGGCGTATCCCACCTGAAAGGAAATCCAGGGATCGCCATCTTGCCAGTGATCACTTGCATTCCTTGGACACAGTCAGACGAATATACCTGTGTTCCTTGGGATGGTAACCTTGAGCATTGAACTACATCTGCAGGAGTCTCAAGTGTAGGAGGCCCTGTGGGGTCAGAAGAGAGGCTGCAGAGAGGAGACCCATCAGTCTCTGACACTGAAGAACAGTCACCTTCTGGTCTTGGACAAAAGGATTGAGATCTACAATTTTCTGGGCTCGCTCTTGGGTGAGGTGAGCCCTCATTGCAGACGAGTGGCTCCGCATGCACATGAACGTCACCGTTTGAGTGGGGACTAGGTGGCTTTTTTGCATGTTCATCCTGAGGACTAGCTCTGAGATGTGCTTCAGGAGAGATGTTTTGTCTGCTCCTGCCTGTTCTCATGAATGAGCTTTCTGTGAATGTACTTGGTGCCAAGGAGAGGAAGAGAGGTTGCACTTGGTACTCGTACGCCATGCCGTTGAAAGCAAAGCACAGGAACTTCCTGTAAGCCGGGTGGATTGGTACATGGAAGTAGTCATCTGTTAAGTTGACATTGCTGAACCACTGGCCTGTGCTAATATCCTGTAAGATGCAGGACAGAGATAGCATCTTGAAGAGGAGTGTTTTCAAGCACCGGTTGAAAAGCCTCAAGTCCTGGATGAGGCGAAAGCCACCCTCTTGGGGCTAGGAAATATAATCTACAGAATCCACTGTGCTGTTGTCTGATTGCATTCTTCTCCAGCAGGGAGGCAATCTCCATCTGGAGAGCTTATCTTTTCAGGGGGTTGGCGGTTGTAGTTGACCAAACCCCTCTGAAAGGTGGTGGCTAGCATCGGAAGTGGAGTTTGTACCGCTGTAATACTGTATCCAGCACCGAGGGGGACTCCACAGGCAGAAGCAACCAATGCCGGAGTCACACCCATCAGGACGACTGAGGAGGCCCGTCCTTCTACAGAGGGATGGTGCTTGTGGTGCCTCTGCCTGTGCTGGTGGTGGTGTCACTGTTGACCTGGGGTTTGTTGACGTGGCTGATCAGGGCATTCCTGGTTAGGGAGAGGAGAGCTGAGGTCTAGACTGCAATGGTCTTTGGGTAGGGTAATGCGGGGCAGGGGACCCATGAAAAACTGCAGAGTGTTTCTGTCCTTCTGCAACTTGGCCTGGGAAAATGGGGAGGTCCATAAAGGGTTTCTTCACGGAGGTCGACATCTTTGTGTGTGAGAGCCAAAGCTGTCTGTGTTACAAGATGACCGTAGACAGGGGGTTTCCATTAGCATGTGACATCTCAGCATTTAAGAGGGAGAGGAGTATGGACACCTGAGTCATTTCAGCCATCTGCTCAGGGTCACCGTTGATGCACATGTGAGCTTTCAGACCATGCAGGTATGTCTGCAGCAGAGTGGTCGCATTCATAAGGCGAGCCACCATGGCCAAGGTCAGGAAGGTGTCCTTTAATTGGACATCAGCAGCCTGGTGAGGCCCCGGAGGACAGTAAGGAGACTTACCAATGATCTCCTTGTCTATGAGGACCATGGCCGCAACAATGGGGTCCATGACAGGGTATTCATCCAGTCCCAACTCCTCGGGGGAAGCCATGAAGTTCCATGGCTTGTATTGGCTTGAGACATGGAACCTTGAGTTCACATTAGCCCAAGTCTGACACAGTTCCTTGGGGAACTCGGGGCACTGAGGTATGTAGACTCTGCCCGGTCTGCTGTTAAGGTCTGGTTTAATATCCAGAGCTTTCAAAACCCTAGAGGGGAGCTCCTGCATACAGTGTGAACTGCAGAAGTGGGTGCTTCACTCTCAGCCCTCTCTGAGAACATGGATCGCTGACCCAGAACTGGCCTCAGAGGTCTCTTCGTCTAGGTCATTACCAGGAAAGATGGAGATAGCATCAGGATCCTGTCTTAAGTCTTCAACGGAGCCTGTCAGGCTGAGAGAGTGGAGATAGGAAGACAGAGAGGCTGCCTGGGCCTCCAACTCATCCAGAGTAGGTCCCCTGTCCTTCTTGGACTGCTTGGTGGGCGGGCCCGCTGCTGAGCAGGGTGGTTTACGCTTGAGACCGCTCCCGGAGCCTCTAGTGTTTGTCTCCCTCATCATAGCTAATCGTGAATCGCATAGACGTGGGCCAAGAATAGCACAATACATGCAGTTGAAGGGGGACTCCACAGCCTAAATGGCATGCTCTAAACCCAGGCACATCAAACAGGTGGAATGGGCATCAGCTGAAGCCAAGCCAGCACTGCATTTATCGCAGTAGTATGGCATGGTGGATAATCTTCTCTATGTTTAGACAGAAGCAGAAATACAGATATGTCTTATAGAACAGATTCTTTTTTTAACACCCCTTTAATACTATGCCAGGTGTAAGTATAAAGTAGTTCTGTTCTCAGGGCAATATGTGAATTAAGTAATAATATATTCTATGGATATCAAAATATATTAGGGAAATTCCACTGGCAATCCCCAAAAGGTATGGATGTGAGGAGCCAGACTCAATTGACACAGTGACTGACTGTGTGAGGAGGGGTCTTTAAGAACAGATTGGCGTGTGAAATTAGTGAGAGGCATGTGCTCTGAATCTCACTCTGCTACCGGCTACAGCTCGAGCCAGTAATGGGACTTTGCAAGCTAGTATACGAAGCCTGGACATTGAGGTGCGACTCGGCAATCACCCGTCCTACTTCTGGAAAGAAACATATTTAGCTACAGCTAGATAACACACAGTCTCCCCTAGCCTGGGTAGGCGCGATACCCAGCCTGAATCTCCAGAGAGAAGAGGCTAGCGTCCAGCTGAAGTGAACAAGCAACATGTAACACAATTAGCCAGGAGGCTAACCAGTGGACAGAAACAGACAAGACAACAAAGCCATGTGCAGTGTACAGGTTGGCCCAACCCGTTCACCTACTTCGTAGCACGGTGTCGCCCTGTTACAAAAAACTGGCCCCTCTTGGGAGGAGCAAGCTTTGCCCAAAATGGAGTATACTCCAAACACTCAGTGAATAACTCACTTAAAGAGTCTTCTACATTCACTTCTCGCTCACTTCCGGTTGCCGAGGGAAGAAAACAGGAAGTGATGCTAGGCGCCCTGGTATTTACAGGGGGTGGGGGGAATGCGCATCACTCCCGTGCCATGGAATTACTCTGAAATGATTCTTTATATCCCATTGATTGACTAGCATAGTCCCTCAAGCGAAATAGAACTGGGCTACATGATTGGGACAATGCCAAATAGTGAAGCTTCTGCGGTGGTGTTCAAATGTAGACTAAGTAGTTTCTGTTCTCCTTGCATTGATTATTGCATCATAGGCTACATCTTTGAAAACATAAGGAGCTTCTTTTTTTTCTACCAAAGTGAAGTTCTGTTTTCTCATTGAAAGTGTTTCTTGTTCTCTTGGCCTTCGTCAGAGCTTTTAAACCATATTTTTATTTGTGAATATTTCGGCACCGGGGACACGGGATGTATCGGCACCGGGGACACGGGATGTGTCGGCACCGGGGACACGGGATGTGTCGGCACCGGGGACACGGGATGTGTCGGCACCGGGGACACGGGATGTGTCGACACCGGGGACACGGGATGTGTCGGCACCGGGGACACTGGATGTATCGGCACCGGGGACACGGGATGTGTCGGCACCGGGGACACGGGATGTATCGGCACCGGGGACACGGGATGTATCGACACCGGGGACACGGGATGTGTCGGCACCGGGGACACGGGATGTATCGACACCGGGGACACGGGATGTGTCGGCACCGGGGACACGGGATGTGTCGGCACCGGGGACACGGGATGTGGCTGCGTTATTGATGTCATGTTAATCAGGGTTTTTGAACGTATGGCTTGTTTTAGTTTTGTAGGCTAAGTTACCTATTTCACAATTTACTTTATGGATCAAACCTTAGCAGTCATCCTGATCTCGTTCCCAATGATCAGTGCTTTAGTTTGAAACGCTTTGGAGTGTATACAAGGCTATTTGATTCAAGTTATATATGTTACAGCACTTTGGTTTCACTAATAAATACAGTATTGTCTGTTTATGTCTTCAGTCCTTTTTAAATAGGTATAGGTCGAATGTAATAGTCTGCCAATAACCAGCCTCAGTAGGACTATAACTCCATTCCTATTCTACTCAGAGTTTAGAGAAACTGGAAATGAGGCTGGTTAATGCGATGCATGTCTGTTGAATTTGGAAAATATCTTCCGCACTCGACCACGCCCCACCTACTCAGCCATTCAGGAACTACTACTGCGTTGCGGCCATGGCATACTGCATGCTTTTCACTAAACTATACATGCTAAATAGTATGCAACGATGAGTACATAATATGCAGTTTATGTATATAGTACGCTCTCTGTCCCTTCCTTCTGTCAGCATGTCCTATTTCCTGTGAAGTGTGTGTGTGTGTGTGTGTGTGTGTGTGTGTGTGTGTGTGTGTGTGTGTGTGTGTGTGTGTGTGTGTGTGTGTGTATGTGTGTATGTGTGTGTGTGTGTGTGTGTATGTGTGTGTGTGTGTGTGTATGTGTGTGTGTGTGTATGTGTGTATGTGTGTGTGTGTGTGTGTGTGTGTGTGTGTGTGTGTGTGTGTGTGTGTGTGTGTGTGTGTGTGTGTGTGTGTGTGTGTGTGTACGTGTGTGTGTGTGTGTGTGTGTATGTGTGTGTGTGTGTGTGTGTGTTTGTGTGTGTGTGTGAATGAGCGGTGCTTGCGTGGAACAAGCCATCTGCTCCATAATGCGGTAATTAGCAAAAAAAAAAATTCATGCCGTCATCCCCCCTCCCTGAAATGTTGTCAGCAACGCCTCAGTTGCCACGGGACGTCGCTGGGGTAACCTTGTCGCTAGGTTGCAACGTTCCTTTTGATTTTCTGTTGTTCCGTGTCCTGGTGGAGAGAGTTCTGTTCACAGTTCCATGCGCTGTCTGTTTGTCTGTCTGTCTGTCTGTCTGTCTGTCTGTCTGTCTGTCTGTCTGTCTGTCTGTCTGTCTGTCTGTCTGTCTGTCCGTCCGTCCGTCCGTCCGTCCGTCCGTCCGTCCGTCCGTCCGTCCGTCCGTCCGTCCGTCCGATCGACTGAACTGAAATGTGAATTCACTGGGGCAAAAAGCATGACAGGCTCAGAAATAAAAAGGAACATGACATTTTTACCCAAACACAAATTTGCTCAGGAACCCCTTAGTCCTCATCTCCTCTTAGAAGAGCTACATCTAAGAGATAGACCCCCTTTACCTGAACAAATCTCAAGCCCCCCTCAATCCCATCTGCCTTTCTTTCTCCACCTGCTAACTCCTTCTCTCCCCCTCTCTTTGTCCCAGGGTCTGATTCTCTCCAATATCATGTCAGATCTGCCTGTGTGTCAGAGACAGTGATAACTCACATGTCTCCTTCTTCTTTGATATTCCTCCAATGTAAAAATATAGTTTGTTGTCATTTGAGGCCGGTGCAAAAGTGTAATCACAGAAACCAATCGGTCACGTCTGGGTCATAGACGTCAATGACTTTCATATGAGAAGGGTTGAAGGCATAGAGAGAATGTGAACCAGACGTTTCAGTCTACAGACTGATGGTTCAGAAATCATTCTTAATGCAACTGGGTTGTTGACAGATAAGACAGGGTTTGAAGAGAGGGCAGATAGAGGCAGGTGACCTGGATGGCTCAGTATGTGTGTGCGTGTGCGTGTGCGTGTGCGTGTGCGTGTGTGTGTGTGTGTGTGTTGTTGGAGTTGAGTATTATGGTGTGAAAGACAGTGATACCAATCCAACTCCCAACCCCACTGTTTTCCTTGTATTCATATCTCTCTCTTTCTCTCTCTCTCCTCTCCCTCTCCCTGCAGCCTCCTTTGGAAACATCTCTTAGCTCATCCCTCCGTCCGTTTGGCAGCCCTCACTCTCCTCTGCTATTTCCAGTAGCCATGGAAGGACCTGCTCACTCCAGATATGTGAACGCAGAATAGGGCTGTGAGAGGAGGGAAGAAAGGAGGGGAGAGAGGACAGAAAAGAAGAGAGAAGAGGAGCCTTTAGACTACATGCCAAACACACTGAAGGAGGTTTCCCATTCAACAAGGCCAAACTGGTTTAAATGATGAGAGAGAGAGAGAGAGAGAGAGAGGGAGGGAGGAGAGAGAGAGAGAGAGAGAGAGAGAGAGAGAGAGAGAGAGAGAGAGAGAGAGAGAGAGAGAGAGAGAGAGAGAGGTGCTGAATACAAGAGCACACACTGTAACATAGATATAAGATGTTTGAAAGGATATTGACAATGTAGACAAATTAGATCTTAACTACAACAGATTCCCCCCTTTTTGGTTTATTGTTTTGTTTTGGGGTGTAGAGAGGAGTATTGTTACTGATCAATTACTGTAGTTCATTATGGTGGGTGCATTACTCCAAGGTTGGTGGAAAGCAAATGCAGCAAACTACTGAATGTCAATGTCTCTGTATCATACTCACATCACAACCTGACTGTTCACAATGTTTCTTTTCCTCTCAGGATTTTCATTTTGGAATGTATTTATAGTTTTGATAGATCTAATTCATACAGTATAAAGTATATATACTCTTGCCTTCATTAGCACCGTCTCCCCATAGCACATTCTCTTCCTTGAATCTCTTTTATAAAGTCTTGTCTTCACAATGTACAGAATGTCACCCCCCAAATCATGTCTTTGTACTGTAAATGAACCATGTCTATGACAAACATATACAGTACGAGTCAAAAGTTGGGACACACCGACTCATTCAAGGGTTTTTCTTTATTTTTACTATTTTTACATTGTAGAATATTGGTGAAGACATCAACACTATGAAATGACACATGGAAAAATGTAGAAACCAACAAAGTGTTAAACAAATCTAAATATATTTTGTAATTTAGATTCTTGAAAGTAGCCACCCTTTTCCTTAATGACAGCTTTAAACACTCTTGGCATTCTTTCAACCAGCTTCATGACGAATGCTTTTCCAACAGTCTTGAAGGAGTTCTCACACATGCTGAGCACCTGTTGGCTGTTTTCCTGTCACTCTGCGGTCCAACTCATCCCAAACCATCTCAATTGGGTTGAGGTCGGGTGATTGTGGAGGCCAGGTCATCTGATGCAGCACTCCATCACCCTCTTTCTTGGTCAAATAGCCCTTACACAGCCTGGAGGTGTGTTGGGTATTGTCCTGTTGAAAACAAATTATAGTCCCACTAAGTGCAAACCAGATGGGATGGTATATCTCTGCAGAATGCTGTGGTAGCCATGCTGGTTAAGTGTGCCTTGAATTCAAAATAAATCACTGACAATGCCACCAGCAAAGCCCCCCACACCATCACACCTCCTCCTCCATACTTCACGGTGGGAACCACACATGCAGAGGTCCTCCGTTCACCTGCTCTGCGTCTCACAAAGACACAGTGGTTATTTGGTCTGTAAGCTGAGGTGCAGTTAACTCTAATGAACTTATCCTCAGCAGCAGAGGTAACTCTGGGTCTTCCTTTCCTGTGGCGGTCCTCATGAGAGCCAGTTTCATCATAGCGCTTGATGGTTTTTGCGACTGCACTTGAAGAAACATTCAAAGTTATTGAAATGTTCTGGACTAACGGACCGTCAAGTCTTAAAGTAAAGATGGACTGTCATTTCTCTTTGCTTATTTGAGCTGTTCTTGCCATAATATGGACTTGATCTTTTACCGAATAGGGCTGTCTTCTGTACACCACCCCTACCTTGTCACAACACAACTGATTGGATCAAACGCATTAACGAAAGAAATTCCACAAATGTACTTTTAACAAGGCAAACCTGTTAATTGAAATGCTTCCTAGGTAAATACCTCATGAAGCTGTTTGAGAGAATGCCAAGAGTGTGTAAAGTTGTCATCAAGCCAAAGGGTGGCTACTTTGAAGAATCTCAAATATAAAATATATTTTGATTTGTTTAACACTTTTTTGGTTACTGCATGATTCCATATGTGTTATTTCATAGTTGATGTCTTCACTATTATTCTACAATGTAGAAAATAGTAAAAATGAAGAAAAACCCTTGAATGAGTTGGTGTATCCAAACTTTTGACTGGTACTGTATATTATTTGAACGTTCTAGAGGAACATAAGCTGTAGACCTGAATATAATGTAGACCTATACCTTTAGCATTTTAAAAACAGAGGATTTTGATAGGTCATGCTATGACAGATGTTTGCTGTGATTGTTTCTGCCCTAGCTGTATTTGATAAAGCAATAATCAGAGATGTAGCTGGCCAAAAGCAATGGTTATATTCTACTAGTATGAGTCAAATGCCTACATCTCCCATGATGCAGTAGAAGTATACTGTAGTTACAACTCCATTGTGTAAAAATAATCCATTTTTGTGTGTTTCCCATAACACCACAAGTGCACAACTCCAGTTCTCGAGGGCTCCTATCCTGCTGGTCTCTCTCTCTCTCTCTCTCTCTCTCTCTCTCTCTCTCTCTCATTGATCAGTTAGTGTAACTGATTGACTACTGATTCCACACACCTGGTAGCCCAAGGAATCAACTTGTCATTGAAAGGGAGCATATGGTGTATACTGTTCGCCCTGGAGGACTGAAGTTATGCACCTCCACCCTACACCATGTCTCTCATTGATAGCTATACATATTACAGAGATTATTGAGAGGAACCAGACCAGCTGCCTGCTATTACTGTCACACTGTGAATCCAGACACCTTTACTGTGCTTCATAAACGTACCAGAAATCACATACTCAGCATCAGCGTAAATAAAGATCCTCTGAAGAAAGCAACATAGGCCAATATACAGGTAACTGACAAAATGAAGGAAATGCTTGAGTAAATGAGAGATACAACGTATATTGAAAGCAGGTGCTTCCACAAAGGTGTGGTTCCTGAGTTAATTGAGCAATTAACATCTCATCATGCTTAGGTGTCATGTATACAAATCCCCAGTTGACCGTTACTTCGGCTACCATGGCTAGAAGGAAAGATCTCAGTGAGTCTCAAATGAGCATAGGGGGTTTAAAGTGTGTGTGTGTTCGTGTGTGTGTCCGTGTGTGTGTGTGCGTGCGTGTGTGTGTCAGTCACCAGATCTCAACCCAATTGAACACTTGTGGTAGATTCTGGAGCGGCGCCTGAGACAGCGTTTTCCACCATCAACAAAACACCAAATTTCTCCTGGAAGAATGGTGTCACATCCCTCTACTAGAGTTCCAGACAATCTATGCCAAGGCACATTGAAGCTATTCTGGTGGCTGGTGATGCCCCAACCATGCAACTTCATCTCACACTTTCACTTTGAGATTTGACGTAATTGGATGAATGTTAATGTTTTTTGACCCATTCATTCCCAACGCTCTATTTGACACTTTATTTTGGTGTTTCCTTTATTTGGACAGTTACATGTACAGTATGTGTTTTTGTTTCATTACGAAAATGAAGGTTAACTTTTCAGAATTGATGGTGAAGGGGAGCAGGTCTTCTATGGTTGAGCATAGAACTATTCTGGGGAACAGGCTATCCACTGGGCACACACGGGTTGAATCAACATTGTTTCCACGTCATTTCAATTAAATTACTTTGAACCAACGTGGAATAGATGTTGAATTGACATCTGTAACCAGTGGGAAGGCTCCCATCCTTTCCTCCCTTCCCGCCCTCAATCCCTCCCTCTATCCCTCTCTCTATCCCTCCCTCTACCCCTCCCTCTATCCCTCTCTCTATCCCTCCCTCTACCCCTCCCTCAATCCCTCCCTCTACCCCTCCCTCTACCCCTCCCTCTATCCTCCCTCAATCCCTCCCTCTACCCCTCCCTCTATCCCTCTCTCTATCCCTCCCTCTACCCGTCCCCCCCTCTATCCCTCCCTCTACCCCTCTCTCTATCCCTCCCTCTACCCCTCCCTCTATCCCTCCCTCTACCCCTCCCTCTATCCCTCCCTCTATCCCTCCCTATCTCAATCCCTCCCTCTACCCCTCCCTCTATCCCTCTCTCTATCCCTCCCTATCTCTATCCCTCCCTCTACCCCTCCCTCTACCCCTCCCTCTATCCCTCCCTTCAGTTGACAAGGACTGTCTGAATGAGGAAACAACTTGACTGTTAAGTGGAAAATACACTGTTATACATTTGTAGATGTGTACAGACACTACTATTATCTGTTTGTTTACTTTTTCAGATCAAGGATGGGGTTGTTTGTTTTCGATATGTTAAGGAAAAGGGTTTTAAAGATATGATTAATTACTTGCTGTACAGATGTTAAGAAGAGATATGGAATATGGAGAATCTTGGCTTTTTTAAATAAAGTAATGCATATTCATGAGATGTATGTTGCTTATCATAATATAACAGTCATGCAAGTGCAGTTACAAATACCTTCACATATACACACCTTCTCTCAACCATTGGTGCTGTGGACCGAATAAGACGTCTGTATGTGGCTGAAGAAACACACAACTACCTGACCTACGTAGAAGCCTTCTCCAACCATGCTATCACAGGTAGTGTAACACACACACTTTCTCTCTGTTTTTGGTGCAGCTGTGGCTGTCTGTGTTAGGGATTGGTGCAGGGAAGCTGGTTAATTAATACTCTCCCCCTCGATGATCTTTGTGTCTCTATGCTCTGTTCTAATCTCTACCTGGTCCTTGTTCTCCATCAAACACACACTCACACATCCCTCTCTCTTCTCCCCAGGCCCGACCTCAATTGAGTGCAGTCCTGCTTTTGTTGAAGCAGAGCGAAACAGATTCACTTCTGCAGTCCTCTTCCCTAAACCACAACAGCACTCTCAGATAAACTGCTTTGGTCGTGACCGCAGGACTCTGCTTCCTAACCTCTCTACCTTACCTTCTACACTTTCTCTCTTTTAACTAAAGGATCGGTGGGTCCCCCGCAGGACGGTTGAGCTAACGTAGGCTAATGCGATTAGCCCGAGGTTGTATGTAACAAGAACATTTCCCAGGACATAGACATATCTGATATGGGCAGAAAGCATAAATTCTTGTTAATCTAACTGCACTGTCCAATTTACAGTAGCTATTACAGTGAAAGAATACCATGTTATTGTTTGAGGAGAGTGCACATTTATGAACTTGAAAATGCATTAATAAATCAATTAGGCACATTTGGTGAGTCTTGATACAACATTTTGAACAGAAATGCAATGGTTCATTGGATTAGTCTAAATCTTTGCACATACACTGCTGCCATTTAGTGGCCAAAATCTAAATTGTAACTGGGCTGGAATATGGCCTTTCTCTTGCATTTCAAAGATGATGGTACAAAAAAATACTAACAAAATGCATGTTTTTTTCTTTGCATTATCTTTTACCAGATCTAATGTGTTATATTCTCCTACATTAATTTCACATTTCCACAAACTTCAAAGTGTTTCCTTTCAAATGGTATCAAGAATATGCATATCCTTGCATCAGGTCATGAGCTACAGGCAGTTAGATTTGGGTGTATATATTTTAGGTAAGAATTGGGGGAAAAGGGCTAATCCTACTGTTGTTTCTGCTGGAGAGACAGGGCACTGAGAGAATAAATACTCCTGAGTTGTGTTATTAACTCTCTCTTTTAACTCTCTCTCTTTTAACTCTTACCTCTTCTAACTCTCTCTTTTAACCCTCCTTCTAACTATCTTTTTTAACTCTATCTTTTAATTCTCTATTTTTTAAATCTCTCTCTCTTTCAACTCTCTCTTCTTACTCTCTCTCTTAGCTCTCTTTTTTAAAACTCTTATCTCTTCTAACTCTCTCTTAACTCTTATCTCTTCTAACTCTCTCTCTTAACTCTTCTAACTCTCTCTTTTAACTCTCTTTTAATTCTCACTCTCTTTTAACTCTTCTCTTTTAACTCTCCTTCTAACTCTCTCTTCTAATTCTCTATATTTTTTAACTCTATCTCTTTTAACTCTCTCTTAGCTCTCTTTTTTTTAAACTCTTATCTCTTCTAACTCTCTCTTTTAACTCTTATCTCTTCTAACTCTCTCTTTTAACTCTCTTAACTATATCTCGTCTAACTATCTCTTTTAACTCTTCTAACTCTTTCTTTTAACTCTCTATTTGAACTCTCTCTTTTAACTCTGATCTCTTTTAACTCTCTCTTAACTCTCTCTCTTTTAACTCCATCTCCTCTTACTCTCTCTCTTAGCTCTTTTTAAAAACTATATCTCTTCTAACTCTCGCTTCTAACTATCGTTTAACTCTCTCTTTTAACTCTATTTTAACTCTCTCTCACTCTTGCTCTGCCTCTGTTTCTCTCTACCTTTGTAGATCTGTCTCTCCTTATCTCCCTCTATCTGCCGCTCCCTTTATCTTTCTTGATCTTCCTCTCTGTTTTTCTCTTTCTCTGCAACTGGCTTCACACTGTCTATGGTGAGATAGACCATTATTGAAGAAAGTCGGGGCAGTTGGCTAGGACAAATTAGATAGGACAATTAGATGGCCATCATTTAATATTCCTCTATTTTCACTTCTCCTTTCTCTGGTAACGGTCTGGTGAGGTCTCTCTCTATTCCTCCTTCTGCCCCTGTTCTGTTGTCTGGTGCCCTAGGGAGAGATGTTTACACAGAAAAGAGAAGGAGAGAGTGGTAGAGGAAAAATGGATAGAATAGAGAGGTATACAAAAGGATTGGAATAGATGGAGATGAAAAGAGAGAAAACAGGAAGGACAGAAACATTTAAATGAGAAACAGAGGAAGTGAGGGAGGGAGAAAGGAAAAATCAGAGATGGAGAGGGAGGGAGGACGTCACACCTGTCCAAACGAAGCGTGTCTGGCACCTTGCACCTGCGCCCCCACCTGTCACTCAGTGGCTGAGTCATGTTAGTGAATACTAAGCAGTTTATCCTGTCACCATCCTGCCTCGCTGGCTGTCTGGCTTACTGCTGGGAGACAATTACTGGGTGATACCAAGCATCTCCCTGCCTAATTACATGTAAATCTTTATCATATGGATGGTTCTATGGTAAACAGGTCCTGTCAGCTATGTGACGTCTCATTATGGGTGGAGAGGTAGAGGTGATAGAGTGTATAGCTGTGGAGCAGGCAGTTAGGGAGAAGGACTCTAAGTGTTTATAACCTCAGTTTATGTGTTCTTTTCTCTCCCTATCTCTCTTTCTTATTCCATCCTTTCTTATTTGTCTCTCTCTCTCTCCTCAGATATAAATGAGCTTAGCGATGCCCAAGGAGGTTTGGAGGTCTGTGTTTCTTAAACAGTGGCTTCTAAATCATGGTTGCTATTCTTTAATCCCACAACACGTTCTCACTTCTCTTTTTGCCTCTGTCACACAGAAGGACCGATTATCCATTTGAAACCTCATTGCTTGACGCCACATGTAGAGTAGAACACAGTTTCCGTCTAGTTGCCAGGTTGGCCACCTGACAGCTTTTATTAACTATTAACCAGGCTTGTGCCTGCTCAGCAGAGAAAGAGAGGAGTAAATCACTGTAAGGGATTCATGGTCTGTCAACCAGGATCCTGCAATAACCATTCAGTTAGGTTACATTAGAACACAGAGCAGGGGAACAGTAGGACGTAGCTCCATACACTGGGATAGTACTGTTGCTCCGAGGAATTTATTGACTGCCATAAACCTGTGGTCTAATATTTTGTAAGAGAGGAAGAAGATTGATGAGCAGGGTCAACCCTCCCCATTTATTTGAGATTGAGTCCTGCGGATTTCTCCTAATGTGTCTGTGAGATATACTCATCTGGGGTCATTTTTAGCCACTTCAATCCCCAAAGATTAGGTCATTTTTTTTGTCTCCTCTGCTATATTCTAATGGAAAACCCCATCCATGTGTTTATCTCAAACTGCAAACCGAGATCCTACCCCAGCACTTTGAAACAGTATTTAAAAACTAGGTACCAGGGTACTTTCAGTAACTGGCGACTAGGCCTACTCAGTGGGCAGCCATCAATAAGGACACATGTTTTCCAGTGGTCATATGACAATGTAGCCGACTATATTTCAGTCTTACAGAACCCAGTAGTGAGGCAACACTTCCATCTACTGGATATCTAATGTATGAACATTTCATGTGAGGGGTAGATGAAAAATGTTTTGAATAATTATCTTGGAGCAGTTAGAGATTGTGAATGTAGCTCCCCACTGTAAAGCTCCAATGCAACTGCAATGGATGAATGGCATGAATTTCCCTCTACAAACCATTTCTAATCAACTGAGAGGAAGGCTGCATTCACACAGGCAGCCAAATTCTGATATTATTTTTTCCACTAATTGATCTTTTGACCAATCACGTCAGAACTTTCGCAAAAGACCAATTTGTTTAAAAAATATTTTCTGAATTGGGCCGCCTGTCTAAACACAGCCAAAGAGAAACAGAGAAGGAATTAATATATAGATATATATTTTTAGAGAAGGAAATGTGATTAAAGAAATTAAAACTGCATCCTTAATCATTCCCTCCTTGACGTAGGCCTAACATAACTGATCTAATGTAATTGGACAAGTGAAAGCAAGGGCACCGCCTTATACTTTCACTGTCCAGTCATGTCTCATCAGTAACTACTTCAGAGTGGTCGAAAGGAAGGATTCATTTGATATACTGTACCTTGTTTGGGCTCTGACGTTGCCAGGCCCTAAAATGAGTACACCCTGCCCTCTTCTGGTGGTTTAGGGGAACAGCCAGTGTACATGGTTTACGTCATTGTTTCTGATGATTTCCACTTATAAAAAATATTAGGTCATGCTGACTGGCACCAATCACATCTGAGAGAGTCTCCTCTGGTTGTGTGAGCCCACTGTAAGTGGCTATGATTCAGTGGCTGCATGAGTGAGGGCCACGTGTTATACATGTCATATCAGAGTATAATGGGGAACATTTAGCTGCTCTTGCAGAAGCTTGCTGATTTAGTAATAGCAATAATAAGAATTCATTAGTGGGCAAAATAAGAGAAACTTTCAAAACAAGTGACCTTGGTTCTCGACATTGCATTAGCCTTCACTGTGTTGGAATAAAATGACAGATCAGCAATGCCCAACCATAACAGTCTACATCATCTAACAACCTATTTAACATCCCATATTAAATCGATTGATCCGTTTCTGATAGAGCAGAATAGGTAGCCTATAGCCGATTCTACTCTGCCACAGCGTCACTATGCAAGTTTCGATTGCTATAGCCTACGAGTGGACTATTATTTGGATTGCCTTGGACTGGCATGAAATCGACGAAACAGCACAACGACAATTGACAATCTAAGGCTGTGCGCAGTTGACTCCCTGAATATTAACGATAAAGGTCGGATGATAATTTAGTAGCCTAACATTACCAGATTAAAACGTTTAGTGAGGCTGGTTTTAAGAATTTATCCTAACCCTTTTTCGTCATGACCACACGGCGTTACGTCGGATGAGCCTCATCAAACCGTCAGTTTGGTATCGATACAAAATCGGGTTTATTAGGCAAAAACCCCGAATATTATTTGCGCGATACAAATAATAATAACGCGAGAGTTTGCAAGTTGCCAGAAGACTGTAGTTGCAGCTGTCAAAGGAAGAGTGGATACGCGCATGACTCAACACACATTACTGTAGCCTATTACTGTACACGGCCGCGAAGATAATTTCCGTATAAAACCCCGAAATAATCCCGAGGTAAGGAACCGCAGACTGCACCGAAAGCGACCGAGGTCGAATCTTTTAATTCCTTTTTTCCTCTGGTTCATTTTCTTTTACTCTAACCAACTCGCTTGCAGCTGTTGAAAATTACTGCACTAAACATATTTTTGTGACTCCCTTTAGCTCCAGCCATTGCAAGGATTTTTTTTTTTTACTCCTCCTTCATATTAAAGTCGCCATTTTGCTTCACTGCCTATATAAAACCTTCTTGTATTTTAATGTTTTCTTCAAGGAGTCGGAGACGTCTCTATCTTTCCTGCGTGTCTCCTGATATTCACATTTCTTGAGTTTTCCAACGAGACGATTGAGATTAAAGAAGTGCCTCGTGGTTGCCATATTAATGCACGAAAGGGGGAAAAGTGGATGCTGGAAATAAGGTGAACGTCTTTAGGATTTTAATTGGCATCTCCTTCCCCCTCCTCCTCCTCCCTCTTCCTCATCTTCTTCATCTCCCCTCGTCTTTCCTCGGATTCAAAACGGGGACTAGGCGCGTGGCTAACGACGACTGTCAGTCCGCCTCCATCGAAGCCCCCGACCAGACCCGCTTGGAACAGCAGGTGTGATGGCCATGTAAGACCGGGAAAGGCGCATATACCGCGCGAGGTGTAGCCCTACCGCCTGACCCCCACGTGGGTGACCCCGGCCACCCGGCGGCTCGTGTTGGGTGACTCCCGACATTGCAGGTAGGTGTGGCCTTCTAGAACCCCATGTCCCTATTATTAATCAACGGCACAGTAAACATTGTAGCCAGCAGCATTCGAATGCACCAATGTAGCAATCGAAACAGTCCACAAACAATGTTGCTGCAATGTAACCATCTTCAAGTAGAGGAGACAGAAGCAAGTCAAACTGCTGTTGCAGCCTATGTGACCTAGGAGGTGAATAGGGCAATTTGTCTGTGCAGCCTTCAAACATTAAAGTGTTTTTGTGTGTAAGTGCTCAATTCCAAAATAGCTCAGTTCTTTCACTTTGCAGCTGTTTCTGGGGTTCTGCTTTGGTTTCAGCCAGCAGTATGATGTACTGATTTATAACTGTCATGACTAGGTTAGTAGACTATCAAATGTATGCCACACTGCTAAAGTAGCGGGATAATAGCCTATAGCTGTAATGTAGTAGTAACAGTGTTGTAGTATGACAGTAATAAAGTGGGATTACTTAACTCAGAACCTGTGTGTGTGTGTGTGTGTATGTGTGTGTGTGTGTGTGGCTTATCTCCCTGCCAGTCCTAACAGTGCCTTGACTCTGTGTGGAAGTTGTGCATTCACTGCTCTGGGTGTATAGTAAGCTACTGTGAATATAGAATAAAATAACATTTAGTTGAATTAAAAACTGTATTGCAAATCAGAAAATCAATAAAAATGAATTTGTTTTAGTGTCAACAATATTATAGACATGACAATGAGGGCAAGTCACACTAGGGACACAATAGACCGTGTACATATACAGTATCAGTAGAGAACGGCTCATAAATATGGCTGGAATGGAGTCAATGAAATGGTTTCAAACACATGGAAACCACCTCTTTTATGTTTTTTTTTTGTACCATTCTGATGACTCCCTTGCAGCCATTATTATGAGCTATCCACCCCTCAGCAGCCTCCACCGACATATACTGTATGTATATCTTAGGACAGTGAATGTGCATAATGTCTGTCTGGCTCTCTGGCCTATTTTACAAATCTTGTATCACACCCTCATCCCTGCTTCTCTAGTAGTATGGATCTACCCATATCTTTACAGAGGAAGAAGTAAAACCTGGTTTGAGCAATATACCTCCCTTGCCTTGTAATACACATGGTCCAGGGCGTGTGTGTGTGTGCATCCATGTCCAACTAGCTCTCACAGTCTCACATCAGAATTAGACGTTCATCCATGTTGCTCAAACGTCAATGTTCAAAGTGTTTAACTCCTTACGGCTGAGATCCCGTTAACGGGATCGATATGACAACAGCCAGTGAAAGTGCAGGGCACCAAATTCAAACAACACAAATCTCATAATTAAAATTCCTCAAACAAACAAGTATTTTACACCATTTTAAAGATAACCTTTTTGTTAATCCCACCACAGTGTCCGATTTCAAAAAGGCTTTACGACGAAAGCACACCAAACAATTATGTTAGGTCAGTACCTAGTCACAGAAAAACACAGCCATTTTTCCAGCCAAAGAGAGGAGTCACAAAACGCAGAAATGGAGAAAAAATTAATCACTAACCTTTGACGATCTTCGTCAGATGACACTCATAGGACTTCATGTTACACAATACATGTGTGTTTTGTTCGATAAAGTTCATATTTATATCCAAAGATCTGAGTTTACATTGGCACGCTATGTTCAGTAATGTTTTGCTTCCAAAACATCCAGTGATTTTACAGAGAGCCACATCAATTTACAGAAATACTCATAATAAACATTGATAAAAGATACAAGTGTTATGCATGGAACTTTAGATAAACTTCTCCTTAATGCAACCGCTGTGTCAGATTTCAAAAAAACTTTACGGAAAAAGCAAACCATGCAATAATCTGAGTACTGCGCTCAGACATAAAAACAAGCCATACAGATACCCGCCATGTTGTGGAGTCAACAGAAGTCAGAAATAGCATTATAAATATTCACTTACCTTTGATGATCTTCATCAGAATGCACTCCCAGGAATCACAGTTCCACACTAAATGTTTGTTTTGTTTGATAAAGTCCATCATTTATGTCCAAATACCTCCTTTTTGTTTGCGCGTTTAGTTCACAAATCAATATTCACGACGCGCAGGCCAGACGAAAAGTCAAAAAGTTCAGTTACAGTTGGTAGAAACATGTCAAACGCTGTATAGAATCAATCTTTAGGATGTTTTTAACATAAATCTTCAACAATGTTTCAACCGGAGAATTCCTTTGTCTTTAGAAATGCAATGGAACGCAGCTACCTCTCACGGGCGCGCGCCTGACTGAGCTCATGACATTCTGCCAGACTTCTTACTCAATCAGCTCTTATTGTCTCCTGCTTTCACAGTAGAAGCCTCAAACAAGGTTCTAAACACTGTTGACATCGAGTGGAAGCCTTAGGAAGTGCAATCGGACCAAATTTACACTGTATCTTGGATAGGCAAAGAGTTGAAAAACTACAAACCTCAGATTTCCCACTTCCTGGTTGGATTTTTTCTCAGGTTTTTGCCTGCCATATGAGTTCTGTTATAGTCACAGATATCATTCAAACGGTTTTAGAAACTTCAGAGTGTTTTCTATCCAAATATACTAATAATATGTATCTCTTAGCTTCTGGGCCTGAGTAGCAGGCAGTTTACTCTGGGCACCTTATTCATCCAAGCTACTCAATACTGGCCCCCAGCCATAAGAAGTTTTAAGGTTAAGTTTAGACATTAACTCAGAATTTTTAAGGTTAAGTTTAGGCATTAACTGAATGGTTAAGGTAAGGGTTAAGTTTAGACATTAACTGAATGGTTAAGGTAAGGGTTAAGGTTTGGGATAGGTTTAAAACCAACATCTTTGTCGCTGGATTCAAACTTGAAACCTTTGGAATCAGACACAGGTGCTTATACCCATCCTCCAACCCCGTCCACCACGCTCACTAGGGGTAGTGGCTGTTATCTCAACCACACTGCCCTAACCCATCTGGAGAAGAGGAATACCTACGTGAGAATGCTGTTCATCGACTACAGCTCAGCATTTAACACCAAAGTACCCTCCAAACTCATCATCAAGCTCAAGACCCTGGGTCTCTACCCCGCCCTGTGCAACTGGGTACTGGACTTCCTGACGGGCCGCCCCCAGGTGGTGAGGGTAGGTAACAACATCTCCACCCCGCTGATCCTCAACACTGGGGCCCCACAAGGGTGCGTTCTGAGCCCTCTCCTGTACTCCCTGTTCACCCACGACTGCGTGGCCATGCACGCCTCCAACTCAATCATCAAGTTTGCGGACGACACAACAGTGGTAGGCTTGATTACCAACAACGACGAGACGGTCTACAGTGAGGAGGTGAGGGCCCTCGGAGTGTGGTGCTAGGAAAATAACCTCACACTCAACGTCAACAAAACTAAGGAGATGATTGTGGACTTCAGGAAACAGCAGAGGGAACACCCCCCTATCCACATCGATGGGACAGTAGTGGAGAGGGTAGTAAGTTTTAAGTTCCTTGGCGTACACATCACAGACAAACTGAATTGGTCCACCCACACAGACAGCATCGTGAAGAAGGCGCAGCAGCGCCTCTTCAACCTCAGGAGGCTGAAGAAATTCGGCTTGTCACCAAAAGCACTCACAAACTTCTACAGATGCACAATCGAGAGCATCCTGTCGGGCTGTATCACCGCCTGGTACAGCAACTGCTCCGCCCACAACCGTAAGGCTCTCCAGAGGGTAGTGAGGTCTGCACAACGCATCACCGGGAGCAAACTACCTGCCCTCCAGGACACCTACACCACCCGATGTCACAGGAAGGCCATAAAGATCATCAAGGACAACAACCACCCGAGCCACTGCCTGTTCACCCTGCTATCATCCAGAAGGCGAGGTCAGTACAGGTGCATCAAAGCAGGGACCGAGAGTCTGAAAAACAGCTTCTATCTCAAGGCCATCAGACTGTTAAACAGCCACCTCTAACATTGAGTGGCTGCTGCCAACACACTGACTCAACTCCAGCCACTTTAATGATGGGAATTGATGTTAAATATATCACTAGCCACTTTAAACAATGCTACTTAATATAATGTTTACATACGCTACATTACTCATCTCATATGTATATACTGTACTCGATATCATCTACTGTATCTTGCCTATGCCGTTCTGTACCATCACTCATTCATATATCTTTATGTACATATTCTTTATCCCTTTACACTTGTGTGTATAAGGTAGTAGTTTTGGAATTGTTAGGTTAGATTACTCGTTGGTTATTACTGCATTGTCGGAACTAGAAGCACAAGCATTTCGCTACACTCGCATTAACATCTGCTAACCATGTGTATGTGACAAATACATTTGATTTGATGTGATCTCCCGACGTCCTCATGGATGTGGAATATTGACTTGTATCGCGTGTGACTTGGCTGGCATGTCTGCGTCTATGTCTAGTATAATTATACACACTAGTCTCACAAGTAGATGTTTTTTGCGATGATCCATTTTTGAAACGTACATACAACACATCTCTCTGAAACCACCCACACCACACATCTCTCTGAAACCACCCACACCACACAACTCTCTGAAACCACCCACACCACACATCTCTCTGAAACCACCCACACCACACAACTCTCTGAAACCACCCACACCACACATCTCTCTGAAACCACCCACACCACACATCTCTCTGAAACCACCCACACCACACATCTCTCTGAAACCACCCACACCACACATCTCTCTGAAACCACCCACACCACACATCTCTCTGAAACCACCCACACCACACAACTCTCTGAAACCACCCACACCACACATCTCTCTGAAACCACCCACACCACACAACTCTCTGAAACCACCCACACCACACATCTCTCTGAAACCACCCACACCACACATCTCTCTGAAACCACCCACACCACACATCTCTCTGAAACCACCCACACCACACATCTCTCTGAAACCACCCACACCACACATCTCTCTGAAACCACCCACACCACACATCTCTCTGAAACCACCCACACCACCATACAAGGTGAAATTAAAAGGGTATAACACGAGCCACCCAAATGAGTGACCTTTGTGTACTGTAGTAATTCATTAGGGGAATGACATAAATGTATGCATACTACACTAAGAGAAAGCATGATGGTAGGTCTAACTGTAATCAATCCTACTTAGCATAATTAGCTAGTAGCCACTGTCAGCCGTCAGCCATTAGGTAGTGTGCTGTGGAGTGAAGATGGCCCGAATCAACATGCAATGCACAGTTACATGCACACAATAATATACGATTATTGTGGAGAGTCAGATTAATGCAATAGTTTGTTTAAACATTTTACATGCTGTGAAAGAACAATTTCCCTAATAATCCTGTTTACATGAACACATCTGAAATCAGGCTATTGATGGGACTTTTGATAAATGCAGAAAATCACTAATCAGAATTAACATTCTGCCACAGTGACCATGCTACTTTTGCAAAACCTTTTTGATTTGGACATATAAAGTTTGTATGTCAAAGCTCTTTCTGAGATGCATACTTTGTTTTTTTAACTCACAGATGGGGGGTGGCTGGTACCCTAGTGGTTAAAGCCTTGAGCCAGTGACCGAAAGGTTGCAAGATCAAATCCCGGAGCTGACAATAATAAAATAAGAATTTGTTCTTAACTTAGCAAGTCGCCTAGTAAAATAAAATAAAATGTCCAATGAGGGACTAGGAACAGTGCATTAACTGCCTGTTCAGGTGTAGAACAACAGATTTGTACCTTGTCAGCTCAGGGGTTTGAACTTACAACCTTCTGGTTACTAGTCCAACACTCTAACCACTAGGCTACCCTGCCGCCCATGAGAATTTGTTCTTAACTGACTTGCCACTTAAATAAAAAAAGGCTTGCGCTACTGATGCTGACTCATGCACAGATCAAATACACCATTGGAACGCTGCAACAGCTGTTTATATGTCCTAATCATTCAAAAGATTGCTCAGAAAACAAGGTTTGTCTTTTACCTTACGCTCATTAAAATATACAGAGTTTACTTGTACAGTCCTACTGCCATAATCAGTTTAATATCGAACTGTACAAGTAAACTTAGTTATACTGACCAGACGTGAAGCTATGCTCCACCCCACTAACCTTCAAGGTCCAAGCTGTTTTTATCTCAATATAAAATCATTTCTGGGTAACAGTTAAGTACTTACTGTGACTATTTTACGTTAAAATGGTCAAAAATAAACAAATAGCTTCAAGAATTTTGCTAGGACTATCTGGGAGTGGTCTGAGTGTAGAGTGGGAAACAGAACATGTGCTGTTATTGTTAGAGATGTTTGGAACTCTCTTTCTTATTGGTCTATTAATAAAGTTACCGCATGGTGATGTCATCGTGGAAGGCCAAAACTCCATCCCACATCTCAAATGGCTCTTACACTAAAAGGGCATTATCATCATTTTCACAATTTCACAGTATTATTCCAACCTTGTGTGTAAATATATACCATAAAACTTTAATTAAATGCCAACTCTCAAACAGCTGCCTGTCCCTTTAACAGCCAGGCAATGGCACACTTTTCAGCTAATTTAACACTGGGTCTAAAAAAATAGTTTACGAGGTTACCATGAATTACAATGAATTGTTTACTTGGTTTAATGTTTGATTTGTTCCATTCAATAATTCAGTAATGCCTCTAAAAAATAATGGCAATCATGAGTTTTTATCTCAAGTAAGAAACTTCCAGCCATTAACTGCTAATAGCTGAGAACTGCTAGCTAACTGGCAGGCACAAAAACTGTCAACAACTTCAGGAGTACAGACCCCCAGAAAAGGTCTGATCGCCCTCTAGCCGCGAAAGTAAGAACAAAAGGAGAATCATTATTCTGCCAAGGAATAAAAAGTTATTTTCTTTCCGAAATAGAGGCATACTAAGACAAAAGAAACATGAAACAGTGTGTACATGATAACACATTAGTGCAGGAAATGAAGAAATTGATTAAAATGCTGTAATTAACCAATTAACTATGCAAATGTACAATTAACTATGTAAATGTGCAAAAGCTCTCTGTAGTCTGTCTCTCTGTCTCTGTCTCTCTCTCTCTCTCTCTCTCTCTCTCTCCGTCTCTTAAGATCTAATTTGTCTACATTGTCAATATCCTTTCAAACATCTTATATCTATGTTACAGTGTGTGCCCTTGTATTCAGCACCTCTCTCTCTCTCTCTCTCTTTCTCCATGATGGCACATTGCCTCCGTGTTGCTGTACTCCCTCCACTCTAAGTGGTTGACCATGGAGTTCAGTTGATACGGAAGTGAAAGTATAGATGTTTTAATGAAACATGGAAGGTCATGCTCTCAGTACACTGTATACGATGGCATTGCTTCAGTCTGGAGAACCTGAAATACCACTATCAGGGCTGGGAAAGTCTTTTTACTGTTTGTTGAGAGAGAATTTCCAAAAAAGACAGTACTTTTATCAAGGAAAATGATTTATGTTTATTACATTTGTTGTGTATCTAATATTGACTACAAGGTTTATGAACCTTAATATCATAACTATGACACTGATTACAGAGTGTGTACAACTAGTCAACTACAGATGACCATGGATGTGTCTGGCTGGGACATAACTCTCATCACTGTACCTCTATATTAACCTCCTTTTCATTGTGTGCCCCCTCCCAAGCATGGAGACCCCCAGTAGCCCCCGGCTGGGGAAGCTGTCATCAGGGGGGGCTTCAAGAGGTCGTCCCCCCAAACAGGCCCACCCCCAGGAGGCTGCCAGGACCACAGCTACAGGCCCAGAGAGCAACAAACAGAGTGAGTGACCACTAGACTAACCATGCATTGACCACGGACAGTCACTGTGTGTGGGCTTTGTTTCAGCACAGCTGTCATGGCCTCCTGAGTGGGGCAGCGGTCTAAGGCACTGCATCTCAGTGCTTGAGGTGTCACTACGGACACCATGGTTCAAATCCATGCTGTATCACAACCGGCTGTGATTGGGAGTCCCATTAGGTGGTGCACAATTGTCCCCGTGTCGTCCAGGTTTGGCCGGGGTAGGCTGTCATTAACAATGTGCCCTTAACTGACTTACCAAGTCAAATAAATAGACGTCTGAAACAGTCCTGCTGAAGATTTTCATGTTGTTCTCTCACCTCGTGACACATTGTTGCTTTGACTGTTTTCTAACATGATAATCATCGTAATTCATAAGCATTACTAATAACATTATACAGTCGTTGACCACAAGTGAAGCTACGGCAAGTCTCAACATTTTGGTTCTATCTATTCCCTCTGTCAGTCAGTAACCCATCCAGACATACTAACAAGCTGTCCAAGCTAGTAATATTTGACATGAGTACAAATTCAAGCTATCTGGATAGCAAGCAAGTCTTTGGATGGAGTAAACTGTGGAATCTAATTCCAATCCAATTAAGCAGAAGATCATGATGACTTTGTTAAAACGACAAGATATACTTGGAAAACTATGCCTTGTCTAATATGACAGAGTCTCAGGCCTGACCAATGAGAGTCTAGCAGATTTAGACTCCTGGACATCCCCTGAATATAACATTTTCCTGCTAATATTCAGCTATGTACAGTGAATGTTTCAGCTGTTAATGTTCAGCTATGTACAGTGTATGTTTCAGCTGTTAATATTCAGCTATGTACAGTGTATGTTTCAGCTGTTAATATTCAGCTATGTACAGTGTATGTTTCAGCTGTTAATATTCAGCTATGTACAGTGAATGTTTTAGCTGTTAATATTCAGCTATGTACAGTGTATGTTTCAGCTGTTAATATTCAGCTATGTACAGTGTATGTTTCAGCTGTTAATATTCAGCTATGTACAGTGTATGTTTCAGCTGTTAATATTCAGCTATGTACAGTGTATGTTTCAGCTGTTAATATTCAGCTATGTACAGTGTATGTTTCAGCTGTTAATATTCAGCTATGTACAGTGAATGTTTCAGCTGTTAATATTCAGCTATGTACAGTGTATGTTTCAGCTGTTAATATTCAGCTATGTACAGTGTATGTTTCAGCTGTTAATATTCAGCTATGTACAGTGTATGTTTCAGCTGTTAATATTCAGCTATGTACAGTGTATGTTTCAGCTGTTAATATTCAGCTATGTACAGTGAATGTTTTAGCTGTTAATATTCAGCTATGTACAGTGTATGTTTCAGCTGTTAATATTCAGCTATGTACAGTGTATGTTTCAGCTGTTAATATTCAGCTATGTACAGTGAATGTTTTAGCTGTTAATATTCAGCTATGTACAGTGTATGTTTCAGCTGTTAATATTCAGCTATGTACAGTGTATGTTTTAGCCGCGCGCGTGTGTGTGTGTGTGTGTGTGTGTGTGTGTGTGTGTGTGTGAGCCTGCTCCTCATTAAAGGAAAAATCTACTCGAGTCAAATGCAGGAAACAGAATTTCAATGCTGTGCGTCTTTTTAATAGCGCTTAACACACCACAGGGTGCTCACAAAAAGTAACGTTCCAAACACAACAGAGCCGAAGGTTACAATGAAATAATCCCGCACAACAACCAGGCGGGCCGGCTGTCTAATAAAGACAAACTAATTAACCCTACACAGGTGCTACCACTAAACATACAAGGAGGGGGAGGAAAAAACAATCAGTGGCAGCTAATAGGCCGGTGACGACGACCGCCGAGCGCCACCCGCCCGGGAAAAGGAAACACCCTCGGTCGGACTCGTGACAGTACCCCCCCCCTGACGCGCGGCTCCCGCAGCGCGCCGACACCGGCCTCGAGGTCGCCCGGAGGACGAGGTGCAGGGCGATCCGGACGGAGGCGATGGAAATCCTTCAACATGGAGGGATCCAAGATGTCTCCCCACCGGTACCCAGCACCTCTCCTCCGGACCGTACCCCTCCCAGTCCACGAGGTACTGCAGGCCCTCACCCGGCGCCTTGAGTCCAGAATGGCCCGGATCGTGTACGCCGGGGTCCCCTCGATGTCCAGAGGGGGGAGGGACCTCCGGTACCTCACTGTCCTGCAGGGGACCAGCCACCACCGGCCTGAGGAGAGACACATGAAACGAGGGGTTAATACGATAATAGGAAGGAGTTGTAATCGATAACACACCTCGTTTATTCTCCTCAGGACTTTAAAGGGCCCTACACACTGCGGACCCAGCTTCCGGCAGGGCAAGCGGAGAGGTAGGTTTCGGGTCGAGAGCCAGACCCTGTCCCCCGGTACAAACACGGGGGGCCTCACTGCGGTGGCGGTCAGCACTCCTCTTCTGCCGTCCACTCGCTTGTCGTAGAGAGTCCTGGACGGCCCTCCAGGTCTCCTTGGAGCGCTGTACCCATTCCTCCACCGCAGGAGCCTCGGTCTGGCTCGGATGCCATGGTGCCAGGACCGGCTGGTACCCCAACACACACTGAAAAGGGGACACGTTAGTAGAGGAGTGGCGTAGTGAGTTCTGAGCCATTTCAGCCCAGGGAATGTATCGTGCCCACTCCCCTGGCCGATCCTGGCAATACGACCGCAGAAACCTGCCCACCTCCTGGTTCACTCTCTCCACCTGCCCATTACTCTCGGGGTGATAACCGGAGGTCAGG